>NC_134570.1:97847121-97972121 GCF_050947875.1 Dermacentor variabilis | reverse complement strand
TCTTCGCCCATAATAACAGATATTGACATCAAAAAGTGGAAGAAATCTATCGGATGATGATCATCCACGTCAAGCTATAGCGTCCCGCTAGACGAGCTAAGGTGCACTCTGCTGGAGGGACACCTATTAGATGTGTTGGTCAACGCTATGAGGCGTGTAGGTGTACACCGGGCTCCGGCATTGGCGCGCGGTAAGAGCCGTGTTAAAACGCTCGTAAGGACTCGTATTGTGCACTGGGGCGATATTCTCGGGAGATCCATTTCAGAGATGCCTTCATTTTCGCGAGATTTCCCGAGATGACCGCCGCACGCGTTCGACGTGTGCAAGCCACAGCGGTCTGGCGTCGTGCCAACTGGGCCAGGAACGTGCCAAGAACGGCGCCGCTCGCAACAACCGACGCCTCCGGCGCTATATTCTCGTGAAATCTATCGAAAGTGAAGGTATAACTCCGAAAGTGGTCGCCCGCACGAGAGGAATCAGGATCGGCGCACGATGGCACAGCCTTTGATTACGCTGTCTCCGGGATCGGCCCAGCTTTTATTTACGCTGCATTTTCGGGGTCAACCGCATGTATACTCTCAGTGAGCCGTCCAACGCAAAGTTGGGGGAAGAGTCAAAGGAGGCTCAGCTTTCAAACGCTCAGCTTTCAGAATGCCGAGAATAGCGATACGCGAAGGTCGCTCAATCTGCCGCCAGTATTCTTTCTCGCGTACGCTTGCTCCTCATGTCAGTTCTGAATCCTTGACGCAAGCGCTTGAGCGCTGTGCCTCGCACCCCGGAAATCCACGCGCACACCCCGTGGCTCTTGCCAGGCGGCCGCGCGGCGCCTTGAATTTCGGTCGCGCATGCGCATACGCCTTCGCATCGAAATCTCTCCAATGTCACTACTTACGGCGACGAGAGAGTGCGGGGCTCTCCCAAGTGTGAAATAACGCTGAGGCCTCGTAACGGCACCACCGTGCGAGCACGTTTCGGTGGCCCAGCCTTGACGAAGGGGCGTGCGCCCTTCCTCGCGGAAAATTTGTTTTGGCGTTTCGGGAGCTCGCTTCGAACTGCTCAGACGATTCCGCATTGGCCAAACCGCATAATCCTGCCGCATGCATCACGGCGTCATGTCGGGGGAAGCCTGTTGAGCCACGGGACCTCGAAGACGTCGAAGAAGGCGTCTTGTGCACGTTCAAAAGCAGTTCTTCCAACATGGCCGTTCGTTTGTTTGTTTGTTTGTTTGTTTGTTTCTTCTCTTTTCTGGCTCCTTCTCCTTCGCGATATATTTCGTCTTGATTTGATCGCCGCGCGCGGCGTGACTTTCCGAAACAAAACACGGCCTCTATGAGGTTCGACGTAGTAAATTTTTTTTTTTTTTTACCAGCTTGAGTTTTTTTTAACCTGCACCTTTAGCGCGTTAAACGATAAAGTTCGCATTCCGTCCCCACCGGAATGCGGCCGTAGTGGACGGAAATCCAACCTGGGACCTCGTAGTCCGTGGCACAAAACGACCACGTATCCAGTGAGACGCGGGGGCGGCTCTCTGCGCTGTCTTCCGCGCGTCGCCGCCATTAACGTCCATGTCGCCCTTAAAACATAAAAACATAGAAACCGGCAATAGCTATAGGTTTGTTTGAGCGGTTGAGGTGAATCACGTTCTGGCTGACGGATCGAAAAAGATTTTCACAAAGGCAGGTAAAGCGCGATATCCCACGACTCGTGGATGCGAATCAACTAATTTAAGCGAAGGCATCCGCAGTCTTTGACGTCACAGTGAGCCTAAAACAGCTTCGCCAGCCATCTTTTGTTCTTGTGTCCCTCTCTGGCTCGCCAAGCCTCGCCCATGGTAAAAATATCTTGAAGACATGTAGAGAACGCTAGCATTGTACAGTTCAAATTCTGTTAAGTTAATGTTAATACATCTGGCTATGCGACGCGCCTAGGTTGAGAATATTTCATTCTAATTCCTTCAACTACGTCGAAAATAATTAGGTGACGACGGGAAAGAATACAGTAGCACCAAATTTGGAAGGAGCCGTTTCATCGACGAATGCTTCCGTCTGTGGCGAGAAGGCAAGTGTGGGGATTGTATCACCTCCTTTGAGTTCGTCTTTGTCGATTCGTCTATTTGAATTTGCGCCTACCTTTCAGGCTAAATTATTGCCAATGTTTTGTTTTGTTTTGTTATTTACGCAAAAGTAACTTTGTCTATAGCGGTAATTTTAACCTATTGTCTTTCTGTTAACCGTTACCCACACCTAAATTGACAAGTGTTTTAGAAGGGTCTTGTTCTTTCGTACCGAGACATCTTAAGCTTTGTTCGTTTTTTGCGGATACCAAGCCACAAAGGTTCAGTCCTAAATGATTCTGCTGATGCACTCGCAGGAGCATACCGTCGTAGTCCTGCAATTCATATTTTACCAAACTGTGAGTTCATCCCTGCGGCGAGACCAGAAATTTCGCTACTGCAATAACTTTGCCAAATCTTACCAGCCGTGGTTGCTCAGTGGCTATGGTGCTGGGCTGCTGATCACGAGGTCGCGGGATCGAATGTCGGCCACGGCGCCCGCATTTGGATGGAGGCGAAAACACCCGCGTTCTCAGATTTAGGTGCACGTTAAAGAGCCCCAGGTGGTCGAAATTTCCGGAGTCCTCCACTACGGCGTGCCTCATAATCAGAAAGTTGTTTTGGCACGTAAAGCCCCATAATTTTTTTTTTGCCAAATCTTCACTGTCCGCCTTTTGAACTTCCGCAACAAAAATTTAATTTGGAACACTGAACGGTGCTGCACTAGAGTGTCTCAAGTATATCGCTTATGAGATTACATTGTCGAGTCCCCCCACTTAACATTTACCTTCAGAGATATGATCTAGCCCTATCACTTTTGTGTCATTTCTGCAATGATAGTGAATCTCTAGAACGTTTCTCTTTAACATATCGCCGTTTTGCTATTCAAAGGAAGACATTTCTGAAAGAACCTTTCCGAAAGCTCGGTCTGAGGTTGACTCTTCCCGTGGTGCTTTGCCTTGGTGCTACCGAACTTGGTTTTGACCACAGGAACGTTTCTAATACACTCTGCAATTTCCTCTGAGAGACAGAAAAAAAAAGGACTTGCACGGTAATTTTTTTATTTTTTTATTTATGTATAGTCACATACTTAGTTAGTGTAATATTTGGTTACTGTAGACATCGTATTTGTGTCTGTTGAGCTTGAATTTCATAATTTACGGTTATTAATCTTGTACAACTTATTTTCCTCCACATTTTTATTCTTTGGAATCCTTGCACCACCTGAATCATGTCCTATTTACCATAGTGAGTTAAACCATTTCACTAAGGAACAATCAACCAACGAAAGTGGCCAATTGTCCGGCTCCTGTGTCTATGGCGGACATTCATCACCATTTGTGGCTGTGCCCTTTTACTCAGCGTACTAGGCATGACATAGTAGAGGTTTATGTTCCAGAGGCCTATGCCCGTCGGATAACGTACAAAAGATGCGCGAATGTATTGCTGCAGTACCTGCATCCCACAGGGCCGCATGCGTTTATTTGATACCCCTTTTGTTCATATTGTACTACCATGTGCCCTGCGGCAATTCCCTAAATAAAAAAAAACATTCCGAAAAAAATGCTGCATCACGACATTTCTGTCGCTTGGTAACTTGCGCGCGGTTCTGAGCGCCACGCAGAATTCGAGAGTCATTGGAGTTCGTTATCGGATGTCATATTTTGGAGGTCACAAAAGGCCCTATTGTAGCTGACTACAATCGAGTTATGCGCATCTCGGATATGTTGCTCTTGATGTGACAGCGATGTCCTCTGTGAAAACCAATTCCTGCCAATGTAAATTAGTTCATAGACTAAAGTTGCACGTTGGCCTTGTTGGTATATCATGATGGAGGCAGAAGGCGTTGCGCATCAGAAATAGGAACAAAAGAAAATTAGAGACGACGTGTGTGTCGTCTGTGTTCTTTTGTCCTTTTTCTGATGCGCTACACCTTTTGAGTTTGTAGAGTCAAAGGAATTACTGGTCTGCCGACTTCCTCCACTATAGTAAAAGCGTGGCACAGATTACCCAAGCAAAGCCGCAGTAGGCTTCCGCGGGCTAAAATAGGCGCAATTAATTAATTAATTAATTGACCATGGACAATTAATGAGACAACGGATAACAATAGTACCAAAACGTTCGCACAAATTTACATATCCTAGTCAGCTGTCATCACAGCGTTGCTTCGAAACCTCTCTCTCTCTTTCTTTCTCTCTTTCTCTCTCTCTCTCCTTCTCTCTCTCTCTCTTGTTTCAATTGTACATTCGGGTTCAAGAAAAATGTTGAGAGCCATTTGCCGCCACACTTCGTGTTTCCGGAAATGAACCGTACTCTTCAGGTGTGATTGTGGCTCACTTGGCGGAGCATAAAGCTCTTTGCCGTTGACGAAGCTTTACGTGTGCAAGGTTCACTTAGGTGCACGTGAAGCGACAGTGAGCGAGAAAATTTTAACGTCCGAGAGGCGGAGCAGCAGCGTACCATGAAGATGGACATGGAAAGAATGCCGACCGAGGTGGTAATGATAATGATGATGAAATTAGAATACTGCCGCCGTTCCGACGCGAACACAAGTTGTGGACGAATTTTGCTTGTGAGTGTCAAGCAGAAGTGTTTTTCGCTTTCCCCGACGAATATCTGTGAATCGCCCGCTGAACCTTGGACAATGCACACTAATCATCACAATAGTCCGTGAGCGCAATCTTCTTTCTTTGGATTTTGTTTGCTATTCAGTTTTAGGTCCATGTACTATGTGCGCACGTATGCCCTCCGTGAACCCGCTTGCTCCGCGACGTCATCGCGGACAACTTCACGCAAGCAGTACTATATATAGGCCATAAATCTCTCAATCGGCCCCGCAGCTCGCCGCACATGAAAAGATTTGACCAGAGACGTGGTTATCAGTGATCCCACAGTGATCCACAGTGACGCGGAACGAAAGTGGAATCTGCGGTTGGTATCGTCCATTTAAGAGCGCGATCACGTGAATGCCACCCCTGCGCCAATTCTCCATCCGCTTCACGTGCAAGGCGTCCTAGCTCACTGTCGAGCACCGTCTGGAGCCCCGTAGCACACCCCTTAGCTTCCCTCCCGCTACCAAATTACTATGAAATAGGGACTAGCTGTAGGACCAACCTGTCCATCTGGAAAGGTTCCGTATAGTTTTCCTATAGTTTTCCTATTTTCCTCGGAGAGATAAACTTCACTCGTAACTAGAGATTAGCCTGGCCTGTATGAACGGGATGTTTCCGCCACCTTAGCCATGTTTGAAACATATTAGGGTGCGCGATCTTAAATTAATTTATGCGGGTTCACGTGCCAGAATCACGATCTGATTATGAACCACGCCGTGTAGTGGGGGACTCCGGATTAACTTTGAACAACCGGGGTTCTTTTAACGTGCACTTAAATCTAAGTACACAGGTATTTTTTTTTCTTTTTTCTTTTTTCTTTTTTTTTTTGCATTTCGCTCCCATCTAAATACGGCTGCCGTGGCTGAGATTTGATCCCGCGACCTCGTGCTTAGCAGTGCAACACCAACGAGTAGGTGGAGGAGGAGGAGGAAATCAAGAGAGAACGCAGGGATCTTAACTTGAAATGCGTCTGGTTGGCTACCCTACTCTGGCGGACGGGGAAAGAGGAAATGGGGAGATAGTCAACAACCAACCACGGAGGGTGGATGCGCTATATAGGAAGACGCGACTAAAATAATGTTTAGGAGAACAGGAAGCTGGGCTAGTTGGTTGAAATGCACACTGAAAAAGTTTGCATGGAGACACAAGGACAAGCCGAGAAAAAAAAAAAACAAGGGCCGAGCGCTAGCCGAGAAAAGAACAAACAAACAAGGACGAGCCACAGAATGCTATTGGCCGCTCCGACGAACGGATAACGTATTTTTGCATTCCGTTCGGTTGCGTATTTAGTCAAAGTTGTTTAACTAGTTTCTGAAACGTGCAACCGTATGAGCGAACAACGCTTTAAATCCCAGCGCGCTGCCGCTGAGATAGGGACGGGGAAGTGGCGTAAGCGTTATTGACGCCAGCGGTTGGTTCCCATTGCAGTGCCAAAAGCAAGAGAGAGGGAGCGCCGAATGAAGAACCTGGAAGGGTGTCACCGCCTGATCAAGTTGTCGCTGGCAGCGTTGCAAGCGCTGCATGGACGTTTATGTGTGACGCGCTTGAGATCGCGATCGCGGCGCGTAAGCGGGTTTAGTCACGTGACGTTTTTTTTTCTTTTGTGGCATATCTCGCAGGTCTTCCTTATGACGCGCAAAAAAATTATTGCATAATAGATGAAAATTTAGATACTCCTGAGTTGGTCGTTTAGAGATAGGCTCTACAACGTTCTCATGGGAAGTGTTTCTGTGTATTTAAAACTTGCGAAATTATATTACCATTATTCTTGACGAATTGTGCAACTAAGCAGCATACGAAAACATGTACGGTCTGATCCATATAATGTGACCAACAGCGTGCTTTTTGCGACTAAAGTTAGGTAGGACGCCTGGAATCAGAAATGTAAAAGATCGAGAGAAACAAAACGCGCACGCTATTCAGAGAGGCATAAATATATTTAGCGCGTCATGCAGCAAGGGATTACCAAAATGACGGGAAAGGCGTCATATTTTGAGGTGTCGGCCCTAAATCCGGGCAATGCTGCTGTTTCATCTCAAAGAGCTTTTCGGGAAATAGACAATATCTAGACTGTCTAAATTCATGTTTATAAAGGTGAAATAGATTTGAACCTCCTGGACAGCAATAAGACTAGTCAAAATTTGGAGAACGCTTAAGCTTTGCCTTTAAGAGCAGAACGCGACAGCATTCAAATATCCATGACTGCTTCTCACGTTTCCTGGCAACTGCAACTTATGTAACCGTAATGCTAACTGGGAAACGCTGGCAGCGAACGCTATGCACGAAGGCGAGCTTTCTGGTATAAACGCGGCCTCTTGCGTGGGCTGCGGATGCGCGGAGGCGAGCGCCATCTGGATGATGTTGCGAGGAACTGCGTACGCCGCTCCATGAATGTTAGAAATGCTGGGAAATGGGTTTGTGTTTGAGTTTCCGCTTAACAGGATTATGTTCTCGCGTACATTAAAATTACAATCCGACGCTATCTTGTCTGTAGGTTGTCTGCAAGTCGAAATTTACGATTTTTATGACGCGTTTTACTTTAATGAATTCATTTATTTCAGTGACGTCCTTGCGCTACACGGAGGGCCTGCGTGGTTCGGTATGCGAGGTTCGAAATGACTGATCGCGCCCACAAGACGCTCGACACGTGACGCGGGATTTTCTGCGACGCGGGGCTCTTAATGCTTTCACGTTAAAATGTCAACGGATGAGCATTTCTGCATTCGATATAACCGCGTATCTCGGAACTGTCAATACGGCTTTTCCATCCATCAATCCATATCTATATACAGAAGTGCGGCCAACCTCAGTGAGAAGTCGAAGCCGGGACGTTGTTCTCAATACATGAGTGTCATTGCCGCCGAGCATGCGTGACACCGGCAGCGGCATGCACCAAATCGGAAAGCCGTTCAGGACTCGCGCAGGCGAGAGCTTGCTCGCACAAGGAACGCGCGGATAGTAGGCTTCCGAAAGCGAGGGCGACGCGGCGATGCCCTCTCCCCTTACGCAACACCTGGCGCACCAGCGCTGCAGCGGGTGTACCCTTCCTCCCGCTCTGCTCCGGCGAGGCGCGCGCGAGACGCGACGTCGTAGCCAGTGGGAATTTAGGTGCCGTTTTGCTGCTACAGACGCCGGCTTTTTCGCTCAGTGGGCCCAGTTGAAGCTTTCGAATCAATAAATGACTAATTTTAGCCCGCTGTTTACATCACGATGCGCTCCATTCGTGTATCGTGGTTTCTATTTAACGCCATCCCGTAACCTGGCATACTGCCAACAATAATTGCAGCGTCTGGCGGTGGAAAGCGAGAGTTAAATTACCGTCATCGGCCCCTGCAAACGAGTCGTCCGTTACGGTGAAACTCGTTAACGTTGATACTCGTCCCTTTTCTTATTTCTAATTTCTTTCTTTTTTTACGTCCGCTGCAAGATCTCCAAGGTAATCGCTAACGCTCGTTGCCGGGCGCCGAGCGCCCCCCGATCGGCGGGCGAATATTCTTTTCTTTACCTCCATTTCTTTTTTATCGTCGCTTTGCGTGTTGTTTCAGGTTACCTCTTGCGCCTCCAAGCTTTGCGAACGAGGAAGCGAAGTTCAATAAAAAAAAAAAAAAACGTCGCAATCGAGCACGAAAAGGAGTACTCAACGTATCACCGGGAAAAAACTGTCGCGCTCGAAAACTCTGTATCAACAACAGGCCGCTGATGACATTGGAGCTCGTGGCGCGGATAGCTCGCTTCGGCGCCGAGCAACAGCCGCTATACCTAGACGACTCGTTGCATTCCGAGCTTCTCGCGCCAGCCCGAGTAGTAGTAGTAGAAACATTTATTTCGAAGGGAAAGAATTAGTTGTCGAGGACTTGGGCGGCGGATGGAGAACTCATTGCAGTGCCCCTGTGGCCTGTGCTGCTGCCCTTGCCTGCTGTACCAGGCTGCGCTGGGTTGTCAGGTCCGAGCTGGACAGAGAGGCCTCCCACTGCTCTTTCGTTTGAAGTGTTCGTAAGTGTATGGGTTTAGCGCGGCCGCTGCCAAGACTTTCGCCATGCGCCGGACACGCGAACGCCGGCCGATCGGTCGCGTGCGTCTGTGCGCGCGCACGAGGAAAATGCTTACAAACACGACGGAGAAAACTGGCTGGCAGGCAGCACCTCTCCGGGGGATTTCTCGCTCCCATCGACCATACCGAGCAGCTCCGTCTCTTTCACCTCTCTATCTATTCCCCTTCCCCCCTGTGCAGCGCGGTTGGGGTGCCCTCAACTGAGAGGCAGTTACTGCGCTGCACTTTACCCCAATTTTCTCCTTCCTTAAACAAGAATCTCTATCCTCTCTCTCTCTCTTGTCACTGGTGCGGGCAATGTCGACGCCTGCCTCGCTCGGAGCACTTGCAAAGCGTATGGAGCGAACAGAAGAATGAATGAATGAATGAATGAATGAATGAATGAATGAATGAATGAATGAATGAATGAATGGCGGACATCTTGCTCTGACAGCAGCCGCGGAATTCAACAACTTGCATGGGCGCCATATTGGTGAACCACAGGCAGCCTCCGCTGGTGGTCACCGTGGGATGAGCGCAGGAAACTTAAGAAGGAGGCGTAGGGTTTACGGCACTACACGTTCAGCAAGCAACACTGACGGGAACTGTGAAAGTAACGCACAGCGCGCAACAATCTGTTGCGTCGTTTGTCCGTTCCTTTTTTCCGTCCTGTGAATGTTGCCACGCCTAATGCGCCTAGCCATGATCTGCCAGCTTGCTCCAGGCGCAGACCGCTCTCACGGTAAAAGACTGCGTGCTTGTGTCGGCTTTTGGATCCTGTTGGAAGTTTCCGTAAATGTTTCAGACGCGGCTCCCGTACGACAAGTTTCACTCGCCGCAGGCCAGATCTCTCAGTCACTGCAATTGACGTACGCTGTGTCTAAAACCACGTAACTTCCGTCTCCATGAGGCTGCTCCTTATAGACTGATCCCTTCACGCCACACTGCTCCTAAAGTAAGCTTTGACGCTCGAACCTAGCTAGTGTGTTCGAACATAACTTTCTCTTCATCGCTGCACACCTGTGTAGAGTGCTATAGACACGCGTGTAGACGTCTGTATACAGTTGGTCCAAACTACACTTATGCGTCATTGAGCGCTGACTTCCAAGCGGTACCCGAAAAAAACATTAGGCAAGAGTACGACGCGGGGCTCCAACGCGCACGTCAGCGATCAATATGGCAGGAAACAAGAAAAAAAAATGTAGCTCGGGCTACGTAATCTCCCCATGACATTTCAGCCAGACCATCGCGTTCAGGCATGGTGAGCAGTGCCACGCTCAGTCGTCGTTTGCGTGCCATACGTCGGTGGCTCGGTCCAGTCGGCCCTCGTAGCATGCGCACAGCGTCGCCGTGTATAGGTGGCTCGCTTTTGCGTGTGTTTCGCGTATTTGTCTTCTCTCTTTTTTTCCTCCTCATCGTCCACAATCACCGCCGGCGGAGGAAGGGGGGGGGGGGGGGGCAGAACGGGAAACGCCGCCTTCGGGCACTGCGAGCCGAGCGGCTGACATGATTTCGGAGCGCCTGGCCCCAATATTTCCTCGAAGTCAAGGTCTCTTGTCTCGAGCTAAGCTCGCCGGCTCGCCAGGGGTGCGCGTATCCGTGCCCGGCTTTCCGCCTGTGCATGATGCCACCTTTACGAGCGTGCCGATCGCCTGCAAAAAAAAAGAGAATGGTTGAGGAAGGGGAGGGCGAGTGGACGTGATGAACTGCGTGTGCGTCACAAGCAAACAAGAAATTACAAGGAAAAAAAAACGACAGTGTAAGGAAAAGAGCATGTGCAGATGCACGAAATGACGGGTAGACATGATTGCGTCAGACAAAAAAGAAAAAAAAACATGGACAAACGGGACATGAGAGGAGGTGTGGAACGTTCCCTTACTGCGGAGAAAGCCTTGCACGGGGAAGGGGTAAAAAAAAAAGAAATAAATCGTTGGCGCTTTGAGCATACGATCGGCGCATTAAGCAACGGGACGACCAATCAGCTGTCCCCTAGGTACAGCGCAGCTCCGAGTACATTTGAGCCAACTCGAGCAAAAGCTATCGCCCCGAAAAAATCTTGCAGCGCTTTTGATCTTCATCACTTGTTGTGTCTCGCGAAAAAAAAGGTTTCAGGGGAATTCAGTATAGAAGCTACAAGCCGGTATCCACATTCACCGTCTGCGTTTGCTTCACGTAGCTTTATTTTATTGCCGGCTGCTGTAGACGCGAACGTATAATTTTTGGTCCAAGTAAACGGTATTTAGATAACCTTCGACGGTGTGAGATAAACAAATAAGCGTTTATGCATCCTTGGAAATATATATATATATATATATATATATATATATATATATATATATATATATATATATATATACACGTGGGCGGAGGTTCCCTTGCAGACACATGAGCCCCAGGCAGCTTCCCTGCCTGATAGGTCTCGTCGGTCTTGACCTATCGTCGTACAATGCAGTATTTCTCGTTTCGACTGGAGGCCATTACCGAGCAATGTAGTGTGATCGTACTGATATGAATAGTTGCAGTGTATTTGTGTTCGCATTTATCGGCGTGCCCATGGCCGATCGAACATGCCGGTCTGATGACCTTTTTCGTGGTCTGGAAACTCCGTACGGAACCAGCCGTGCTGTTTGCATGACATTGTGCTTGGTGGCCTCGAGCCAATCAGCTGTAGCTACTCCCTGCTTCATGGTGTCGTGCCTCAGGCAAGTGAAGTGCGCCTAACTCCGCGCGGCTTATTTCGAATTCAGGAAACGCTTGCAATAGCTGTGAAAGGCGTCGCATCGTGGAACTATGCTGGAACAGTGCAGATCACATCATATGTTTATGTGCTCGGGTAGAGCCAGCGATTTTTCAATGGTAACTGTACAAAATAGGCGGTTTGATCATGCTTGAATTGGTGATTTCATGTTGAATTGGTGTGTGCGCGCGCGCGTGCGTGCGTGCGTGCGTGCGTGTGCGTGTGCTTGCGCGAGCGTGTGCGTGTGTGTGTGTGTGTGTGTGTGTGTGTGTGTGTGTGTGTGTGTGTGTGTGTGTGTGTGTGTGTGTGTGTGTGTGTGTGTGTGTGTGTGTGTGTGTGTGTGTGTGTGTGTGTGTGTGTGTGTGTGTGTGTGTGTGTGTGTGTGTGTGTGTGTGTGTGTGTGTGTGTGCGCGTGCGTGCGCGTGCGTGTGTGTCGGAGGACGAGGCAGGACCTCGCTATTGGCGTTCTTTGATTGAATGTGTGGTCGACCTGGTGACCTTAAAGTAGGAGGGATCCGAATGAACTTTGATCTCCCAGGGCTTCTTTCCCACCGGAATAGGCACCGCGCTGTGGCAAGAAATCGAACTGACAACTTCGCTATGAGAAGTATAATGTCAAACCCATGAGTTGCCGTGGCGGGTATCAAGTGTCGCGTTTCATGCCTCAAGCGACGCTAAATGCCATGACGAGTGCTTGGCTATGCACCTTGCAGTTTTTTAGTTACGCGGCCCGTTCTATATCGTCTGTTCCGCTAGATGGCAAGGCAGCCCGAACCGTTGCAGACGGAAATGCGGTTTCCTGGAAGCTGTCTTACTCGCCGTCTGTGTCACATCTGGAACGAGAGATGAGATGGGCGACGGTCCAGTGGAGACGGCAAAGTAGTTGTTTACTTCGAGAAAGGAAATACTCTTCATCGGGGTCTCTTCTTCTATTTCAGCCTGGTCGCTGCTGTTGATCGTGACGTAACGCCAAGGAACGCGCACTCCGAAAAAAGAAAAAAGAACATTGCAGTACTTGAACGTTATGGCTGTGTGCGCTGGACTGGAATTAATGACAGGAGCAAAAAGCAACACAGGAAGGCATTTCGATTTCCTCTTTCTTGGCTTGTGACATACCCTGACCTTCGAGCAAACACTTATTAAACGATGGAAGAAATCTGCTCTCTTGTTTACGTCTTCGCAATTTCCATTAAGCGAACGAGGCAGCGAGCTAATGCGCCGTAGCTTGAGCAACGCCCCATGAGAAAAAATGAGGAAAGAAATCGAGTAGTGATTTCAGGAGAGATTTTAGTGGCTTAATCACGTAGTGTTCGTTGGACCACTCTTTCACGTTGTCTGCAATCAGATCTTCGTTTGGCGGAAAAAGAAAACGTAAAGTGATCCACTTACAAAATTCAAGCGTACTCTAAACCAAAACGGCCGTTTTTCGACTAGCACAGGGGAGTGCTGCCAGAAAAATTCCGGAATAATTGATGCGTGAAGGCACAGTAAACAGAAAGTAAAACCTAACAACGTTACCATTTAGGACCTAATTCAATTGGTTTCTCGCTTTCTCTCTTTCTTTCTTTCTTTTTTACATATGTATTTCTTGTTGCGCATCGGCAAGCTGGCATCCGCTGAGACTGGCCAATGGGGACACGTTTGGGACTGAATTCACAAAGCTTTTCTTTCGTTAGTGCTGCTGGCCATTAACTGTCCGACTTGTCTAATAAAAATCCCGATTGTCTGGTGCCGGCACTAACGAGCACTTCTAGATCGAAGTCTTGTATTGTGTATGGTCTTCATACGAAAGTTTTCCAGCTGGTATATCAACGACAGGATCACATAGGATTGAAGAATTCTGCGCACGGGCTAGCGGCCTTTCGCGTGACTCGACGCAAGTGGGTCGAGTCAGGTATCTGTGCTAGTCAACCTGACCCAACAAGTATTTGCATGAACTGTGTCACAGATGGACCGCTTGTAAAGAGAAAGGAGAACCCGTCGCGGAACAAGGCGTCGCTTTACAGGAGCGCAGATTTTTGGGCTAGTTGGTTAGTTGCATCAATTGAAGTCGTAGCGCTGGATTGACACGGACAAGTAAGTCGACAGGACGTGGGCCAACTGTCAACTGAATTTTATTTCAGGAAAGCATGGCATTTATACCGCCTCAGATGAGCGAACATATCGCACGCGCAACCCAGCGTTTTCCAGATAGGTCATTTCCATTCCGCTCAGAGAAATCGACGGAGCGCTGACGCAGTTCGCACCTTCTTTTGCAATCAAGCTTGCGTCTACAATCTCCCTCGTATCTTTATCTGCATTTCTAAATGCGACTATACAATGATTAAACAGTGGTACGCTTACACCCGCAATCATCACAATGCACGGAGACATGTCCATCTCGATAGCAGTTCAATTTTTGCTTGTGTTCCCTTAGCCTAGCTGTCATTGAGGCATCTGCCTGACTGCCCTATGTACGCTTTGCCGCACGACAAAGGCAAGCGATATACGACACTTTGCGCGCAGTGCACAAACGGCAGCCGGTGGTTGTTCGCGCAGCCTCGGCGCGCGTTTCTCAACGGATCGGTGGCCTTACATATGCTCGATAGCTTTTGTGGAGCCGAAAATACGACGTCCACTTCAACTTCTTCAGTTGATAGTTGGCCCACGTCCTGTCGTCTTTCTTGTCCGTTTCAATCCAGCGCTATGACTTCAACTGATGCGTCGCTTTTGTCGCTTTCTCGCTGCTGGCTTCGAGTCATCGCAACCCGACCCGACAGGTGTTACATATGCATCTCGCCAGACGCTTCGGGCGGAGTCAAATTTAACGCTTCGAGGTTAGCCGACCCATAGAGTGACACGACGACCTCTCAACACGATAAGACATGGTTTCCATGAGCAAGACAGGTAATATTTAACACGGCAAACTTTTAAAAATTATCTTCGGAAGTATATAGACGGTCAATGTGAACTCCGGCTTGCCTACTCATAGATTTCTCTCTTGTGCGTACAGTGGTAAGATTCACTACATAAAAAAAAGTTCGCCAACAAATATGTTTTCTTTTGTCTACTGTCCGTAGGCATTCAAACTGGTTGTTTACAGAAAGTGTAAGTCGACAAGCCCACAGGCTGTCCGTATGCATTCAACAGATCTTACAGCAAGATATCTACATGCGTTCTATGGAAAGTGGAATACTTTTTTGTAAGAAAGAATAACTCGGGACCCCTTCTTTGGCCGACTTCATGTAGATGCCATGAATGAGCGAGTATCACGGTGGCGCATGCGATTAGATCGAGAGCGTGAGCGAGGGGACAGCGTTCTCAAAGCAGCCACCCCCAAAGAAAGACTGCCTGTTAGCTCAGCGAAGGCAGTCCTTTAGTACGTAGGCGGGAGTTCGCCTTTAGTGGGCCTCACGTAGCGTCAGGTATAGCACGACGAGCCGTCCGTAAATGCCATGCACTTAAAGGCTCTCAAGAAATGCCTCTGTGACAACCACCACTTCTTTGTTTATTCTGGTGGTTATCCAATAAGGCACCGTTTCGTCGCTTCAGTCAATCGCGTACCATGTCAACGGAAGGACAAGAAACACTTAGTATTTCCAGAACGCATTCGCGCACCATCCGTAAGCTTGCAAAAGCATATTTCAATATTTGACTACATTCGTTCAGGAGTCAGAAAGCGGAAGAAACCAAACAACGAAGAACAACGCAAATAACGGCTAACGCGTCCACCAGCGTGAGCGGAGGCGGAGGTTCAGCAGCAGCATCCTTGGAACGAACATGGCAATCGGCCAACTCAATATTTCCTGTAACGCACTGCGAGCCGCACGCCTCTTCTTGCAACATCGACTCTTTTTGTTGTTGACTTGCGGTGTTCTCCGAAGCAAGCATCGTCGAATCAGCGGCGAGTGGCAGCATTACGTACGCCGCGCGTGGACGAAGCCGAGCTTTCGCAACTGCTCAGCCTGCAGTGTGGAGACCAGTGGCGTAGCAACAGGGGGGGCCGGGGGGCCGTGGGCCCCGGGTGCAAGGGGCCAGAGAGGGGGGGGGGGTGTCATATGCGTCTGAAGACACCCCTCTTTCCGCCAGCTACACCCGGGGAGGGGGGTGACAGAAGACCTATGGGCCCCGGGTGCCAGACGACCTAGCTACGCCACTGGTGGAGACCGCGGCGCACGCGCCGTTCGTGGCGTCCTGCCAAACCTGGGAATGTGCGCAATCGCGTCTCTCGCGTATACGCTTGCGAATTTCCCAGACGTCGAGATCTCCTTTGCGGAATTACCGCTGTAGAGATTTGAACGGATGGAAGGTGAGAACGGGCACAGAAAACCGGAGGCAGAGTAAAAGCGCCTTACCTCTGGAGTTGTGTTTCCTCCTATTTGCTGTCTTCGTTTTCCGTTGTTTCACGTCTCTTTTCCAAATGTAGTAGTAGTAGTAGCAGTAGTAGAAAACTGTATTTGGTTGTTTTGTAACGAAGTCCCGGAGGGTGGAGCCCTCAGTCCCGGGCCCCATTTGCTGCTGCTGTCAGGCTAGCTGGCCCGGTCAATCAGGTATCGATGGTCGTCCAAAGCTGTCCTGGAAGAAAGAGCGGCTTCCCACTGGAATGGGGAGGCGTTGGGCATTCTAGGAAGGCCCGGTGGTTTGTATCATTCACACTTAGAATGGTACAGCTTTGGGCGTCTTGCACAGAAAGAACGTTTGTAGGGGTACTGGTTAGGGTAAAAAAAGTGCGGCGGGAGAGCAAGGCTGGGGAACGTATTAGTTTGGAGCTTGCGCCAAGCGGCTGCAAATACAAGCGCCAATTTGCGTTGTGGCGGCGTTGCCAGCGACAACATATACGAACATACAAGAGATGGTCCCCCTATAGGTTACCATCATTTCTTTTTCTTTTTGATCTCTCATAACATGATATTGTTGATATTCGCACGTCTTCACAATATTCACAACGTGCGTCATCCATTCCGATTATACTTTCCCGTTACTTGAACCTTGGTGGCTAATTACTGAGCCGCAGAATTTGAATCTCCAGTAATCACTGTTCCCTGCAATGGCTGGCTGGTTGCACCCTCCGCGGAGGCACTGTGGCTTTCGCGTGTGCGGCTGCGTTGGCCGCATTCGGAGGGGCGGAATGCAAAAAAAAGAGAGAGAGGGAGAAAAGGAAATGCTCGTGTATTTAGATCTAGGTGCATGTCAAAGCACCAGGTGGTCAAATTTTATTCGGGACCCTCCACCACGTACGGCCTAAGCCATAGCCCGCCGTATACAGCTTCAGGTCGATGAACCTCACAATTTCAAAAGGCCCTCTGTGCACGGTGCGTTGCACCTGAACGCAGCTTGGCCGGAACTCCACGCGAGCGTTCATGGTGGCCAGCGGGTCAGTTTTGAACCGTTGACGAATGATTCGGGTACTGAATGAACAAGGATGATGTTATTTAGTGATGTGCTGATGGTGAT
The DNA here is from genome assembly GCF_050947875.1 of Dermacentor variabilis. NCBI lineage: Eukaryota > Metazoa > Arthropoda > Arachnida > Ixodida > Ixodidae > Dermacentor > Dermacentor variabilis. Next base: position 97,955,256 of record NC_134570.1, on the reverse strand, counting down.
TAAATCATGAATGGTTGTATGCTATATTCTAATTGACATTAAGATGGAGAAATGGAATTGTGCAGAATAATGCGTAGGGAAGATAAACGGGAGTCAATTATCGCTACAGAATCGGTGCCAACAGAAAGCAAGCGCAGTCGGGGACGAAAAATAATTAGGTTGCGCTATGGAGTTAGGGAATTCGTGGGCACGAGATGGTGTCAGCTAGCACGAGAGAGGGCTAATTGGACTTCTCTGGGAGAGGCCTTTGTCCTGCAGAGGGCATAACAAGATGATGATGACGATTTCGATGGACTGCGATGGTTGGGCATCCATCGCACGCTTGAGCAGTCTGCTTCGAGCGACGAAGAGAGGAGAGTGTCTTAATACTCTGAAGAACCGACGAAGCGAGAGAGTTGTCCGTGCGGTCAGCCCCGGTGAGGCCGGTCGTACGCGCCGAATTTCCACCACACTGGCCCGACACCGCAGCTTCCGGCTGGTAGAGGGTCGGAAGGGGACAGCGCTGCCGACCTTGCGGCTTCCGTGGTGGCGGCGGCGACCCCGATGACGTAACGCACGTGACCCCTTTGTTGCGCGGGCACGTGCCACCGGATCAGCTAGGCAGCCCTCCTCGACCGCACTCCTCTCTCTTCCCCCCCAATACATCTGGATCTTCCGCGCATGTTTGCTCCGCCTCCGAGATCAGGTCCCTCAGCGACGCGACTGGGCATCGCGTATCTCGGAAGTAGGGCCGATCGCACATCTCTGAAATGTAGCGTCGCGTGATGGAATTGAACCCGACCAAAGTAGGCTCAGCCCGCGCACGCGTCCCGCAGGTTTTAGTATCTCCTACCAACGCGCTCGTCTTGCTTCCTACCGCAGAGACTGTGGGTGCGGAGCAATGCGCGGCTGCCCAAATTGCACGGGTAAGCGAGGATGAACGAATACGTTGTAATAGACGACCGCGATGTTGCACGACCACATAGGTAGATTTCGTGCGCAGAGCGGTGAGCGAAGCCTTTGAACAGTTGCATATAGGTCAGAAACCACGGGTCCCCAAACGTGCTGTGCGTGTTCGCCGACCACTGCTGAGACTGTGAGGTCACGTGCCGGGCCTGTTTCTGTAGCCACGGAAGAGAGAGGGGAAAAAAACACTGTGGAGACCCCACGCACTGTGGGAATCGACGTTATGAGTAGCATTTTGCAGGCAGCTGGCTATGCAACATTGTTTGGGGTACTGCAAAGCATCACCATGTTAACCAATGTGTTTGCGTAAGTCTCTTATTTGTGTCTGTGACACGTGTACAGTGAAGTAATATTGACGCGAGAGAGCGTGTGTGTGACGACGGCAGCAAGACAACGACGATTGCACGATTTCTACGAACGATAGAATTCGTGTGAACCAGCGGCCCGGAGGTGCGAGATGGGCGAGAAGCGCACAAGCTAAGTTCTCTTGTACGGCGGAACGTGTTGTTCACTTGGAGCCCACAAACGGGTGACTTGGTGTTGAAATAGTGGCACAACCTGAAGCTCGTGTCAGCTGTTACGGGCATTCGGACTAGTGGCGTGGTGCATTTGCGCGCCTTGGCCGAGCCGTGGTGACGCTGCCATAGTGAAATTCGATACGTCATTGCGGGGCTCGGACACTATATTGACCAGGAGAAAGCGTGGCCGGTTGTTTGATTAAGCGGCCTGGTGACGACGAGAAGGCCCGTGCAAGTCCGGTACGAGCTTCGTGAAGAACGAGGAGGCGGCGCATTGCTGTCCGGCGTTCAGAAATTAACGTTCGTGGGAAACTTGCTTTCTAGTCACTGTTTGAACGGATGCGACCATGTTCTGCTGCCTAGATATTCTTACTGTACCACATGGCTCGAGCGCAGGTAGCACGCGAGGATCAGAGGCGAGAGTCGGATTACGAAACTGCAATGACGATGCAATGACCACTACGTCATCACGAACACGGGCATGTAGCCATCGGCCAAAGTTAGCAGACAACTTGGTCTACTGGGTCGGCACAAGTTCTTGTCATAGTATTAATGCCATGCTCTTTATGCACGCATGCATGACATGAAGTTATGTCATTCCCTACATGGATGCCACGACGTCCGTGGGAATCGTGTCATGGCTTGACATATAGGTACATGCCGTGATATGCATTCATGGCATTCGTGCCAGTGATGTTATCATTGCATGCCATTGCATGTCATTCGTGCCACGCATGCATGCCATGACACGCATATACGGAATGTATTCAGTTAAAGAAATACATGTCATGTCACTCAATCCATTAATGTCATGTCATTTCATTTATGACATTGGTGTCATAACCTGCATGTCATGTCACCCGTGTCATGACATGTCACTCACGATAGGTTCATTCTTTAACAAATTCTGTATCCGGCTATCCATAACAGGAATGAAATGACATGACATGCATCACATTTTATGACTTGATTGTTATAAATGACATAAATCGCATGAGTTGATGGCGTAGTGGTTGTTTTTTTCACCTGCATATCTGTGAAGATATGGGTGACGAGACATATGTGTATTAGATTACAAGAATTACATACTCATGCATGTCTTGTCGTATGTCATTCATGTGAGGACATTTAAGTCATATCATTTATGTCAGGTCATGCATGCATGCTATTACATTCATATCTGTACATATATAAAGTAATCATGTCAGTCATACCATTTACGTAATGACATACGTGCTATGACAAGCATGTGATATCACTGATGTCGTGCCATGACATGAGCATACATGTATTGTTCATGTCATGACCCACATGGCACGTCATGCTAGTCATAACAATCATGTCATTCATGTCATTATACTTAGGTCATGTCATTCAGGTCAGGTCATACATGCATGTCATTCATATCCTGATATAATCGAGGTAAAGAAATGACCACGATGGCATCATGTCGTTCATACCATTTATGCCATGACATACATGCCATGACAAGCATGTGGTCTTATTGACGTCATGAAATGAGATTCCCATGCATGTCTTGTCATTCATATTATGACGCACATGATATGCCATTCAATCTGTCATTCATATTATTACACTTATATCCTGTCATCTATGTCAGGTCATGCATGCGTGTCATTCATGTTCCTGATATATGTCGAGTTAAAGAAATGACGATGATGGCATCATGTCATTCATATTATTTATGTCATGACATACAACCCATGACATTATGTCATGGCATTGTTGTCATGACCTGCCATCATGTTAGGTATTTCAACAAAACTGTTTGTTGGCCTAGTTGGTGTTCGCCGAAGGACATGTTTTTTGCCGCAAATTGAGACACACAAAAAAGGAAGAAACATAGACGACAGCCCGGGCAGCACTGGGCAACAAGTTCTCTGCCTTTTGTGTGTGGCTTAATTTGCTACAAGCATGTCCTTCAGTTTATCCATGCATGCATATCTGCCCCCATGCTTATTCTGATAGATACCCAGTTCAAGAAACGATCACAAAGAAGTTGGATGGATGGATGGATGGATGGATGGATGGATGGATGGATGGATGGATGGATGGATGGATGGATGGATGGATGGATGGATGGATGGATGGATGGATGGATGGATGGATGGATGGATGGATGGATGGATGGATGGATGGATGGATGGATGGATGGATGGATGGATGGATGGATGGATGGATGGATGGATGGATGGACGGACGGACGGACGGACGGACGGACACAATCAAAATGAATGAAGTGTGCAGATAATGATTCGCATTAAATGTGAAAGGAGCGGCTTCACAGAAAGTTGGCTAGTGAAGGCGGGCTGTGTGACGTCGTTCTCCATTTTAGTTTCTTTACTTCCTCCGTGGCGATCAGCTCATTAGGAATCCTTGAGCCATCAGATGGAGCACCCATTAAGGTGCAGATCAAAAGCCAGGTATTTGCTTCGAGTAGAGGCATGGCCAAGATATTGACACGGTCGTTGGAAGGTAGCCGAAGCACAAATCAGTTGGATGGGAGTGCAACGGAGTGCCGAAACGTGTTAGAATGGCGTCGGCAGGCGAGGCGATGCTTGAATTTGCGAATAAAAAACTCACAGCAGTCGTCATCACTTCCCTGCAACGGGGGAAACGCCCACCCATATACACTAAGAAAAGTTTACACCCTTTGAGTCGTATCTTGCCACACAACAATAAACGTCATCTGTCTTGTCCGCATTTCCTTTCTTTAACGCTGCAAGCCTGGTACTTCCCAGTAATTAACGGCATCCGCGTTATCAGCATAACATAGCATTGCCGACAGGAAAGTAGCGGGAGCGCCGTTTTCAAGAAAGGAAACGCACGCAAGGCAGATGACGATTATCGTTGTGTCGCAGATATACACCCCAAAGGATGTAAACATTTTTTAGAGTGAGTGTATTTATGCACACTCTTAAAACAGTTGCACCCTTTGAGGTGTATATTTGTCCCACAAGAAAAATCTTCATCTACCTTGCTTGCGTTTTTTTTTCTTGGAAACGCTGCGCTCGCTACTTTCCTGTCGAGAATTCTATGTCACGCTGATAATGCACATGCCGTTCGTGACTTGGAAGTACCGGGCTCGCAGCGTTAAAGGAAGAAAGTGCGGACGAGACATATGACGATTATCGTTGTAAGACAAGATACGCCCCAAAGGGTACAAACTTTTTTAAGAGTGCACGAGCGGGAACGTACGCCGCCTATGTCATTCGTAAACCTGTTTATAGTTTCCGGTTGGCCACGTAGTCAAATGGATCTTTTCATAGAAAGTTATGTCATGAAGTTGTGGTTACTCATAGTAAATATAAAATGTGTAGGATTCAAATGAAGCAAGCCCAACATTTCCGTACTATGGTGTTCCTTCTACTGAGCCCTTCTAGTATTGAAGATTAAGATGTGGCTGTTTGTATTCTGAACCTAAATAGCGGCACAACAGAAGCTGAGGCTAATGAGCGCTGCATAAAGCACAAAATAAATCACCAAACGGTGCTCAGGTACCTTGCGGTTCGGTGATCGCGCTAGTCTGCGGGACCAACGCGTTCACCGTTCGTTGCACGCTTCCTCTGCCGGTGTTACTTCACTTCGTTGTTTGAGCCCTGCGCCGTCGATGCAGCGCTTTCTCGCGGTTCTTATGGATTCAACGGAAGAAACGTGATGTGGCTTCTGTTTAATCTCTCCCAATTTAATTATTTTCCCTTGTGACATATCACTTTTACCGTCAGAAAGCCTGACGGAGATATATGAACGAAGTCGATGTGGAATTCCAAGCATTAATTTTTTGCTACCGACAGTTATATAACGGATTCAAGAAGTTCAGTGCCATTTCGCGTCTAACTTCCATCAGAATATGGTCGATGCGGGCGGGATCGAACCTTTGACCTCGTACTTCAGTAGCAAGACGACTTAGAGTCAACGCTGCGTGTAGCTTGTCCTTCTTTAAACCGTATGCCACACTTCAGCGTCGCCCGCGCAGTTAATTTACGCATATGAAGATTCGTATATAACATTCTATCGACACACCATAAAAGAATGAAACAGGACGCCTTGCGCCTGAACTGATTTACTGCGATAGCAGGAGCTTTCGTAGACACCGCCGTCTTTTTAAAGAACAACTTTTATACATGAGACGCCATCACTCCTCGAATCTGTAGGTGCAATAAACTCTCAACAAATTGCCATCGTGAGCAAAATCTGTGCGATATTTCTGCGATAATCATAAGTGCTACCACTGAGATGATATTCACCGCGATCGGTATCCACGTTTTATTCGGTGTTTAGCTTGTCCTATCGAGAGCTTTTACTGCGAAGCTATTCATGGCTAGGGTTCCGTGGATTTCTCTCGTGTACGTCAACAAATCTGCCTGCGCGAAAACTCAGCTCCTGAATTTGTTCCAAAATCGCTTCATTCTATGCAAAAGCTTATACGTATTATCACTTGGATATGCATTCTTAGCAGATTGGTTATCAAAAGGCACCACTTTCAGGATCAGTAGCTCTCAGACAATTTTTTTTTTTTTGCTTGCTAACCGAGCTATAAGTCATTCGTAAATCTCTTTATAGTTTCCGGTTGTCCGCGCAGTCAAGCGGTTCTTTTTATTGAAAGTTATGCCATGAAGTTGTGGTTACTCATAGTGAAAATGAAATATGTAGGATTCAAATGAAACAGTCCCAACATTTTCGTACTATGTTGTTCCTTCTAGTGAACCCTTCTAGTATTGAAGATTAAGGGGGTATGAGCCATTCATTGTCTTACGTGACGAACAAATTTCTTGTTGGGCTGGCATAGAAACGCTTACGCGATAATTAACATAGGGTTTACGAGAATGTGTGTGCTTACCTATCATCACTCTTGTTTTATCAGAACTGTCCCTGAAAATTATGTGACAACTGACCGCTATGGCGACTCTGTCATTACGCCGAGTTTCATTTACTTTTCACAACTAGGTAGTCCACAGTGCAGTTGTAAAAGTTGTGGAATTCCCTTCTCATGTCAGTACACGGGCTTCTACGGGAGGGAAACGGACAGCCCCGGATGTTTGTCTGCTAGGATAAAACTCTAGTGCTTCCGAGTTTCGTTAAACCCGTTAACTAAGAAGTACGCTCAATCGCAAACTACAAAAAAACGTGTTTTGTTTCGTGCACCACTTTGGACTGCGCCTCGGTCAATCGCGTTTTATTTCGTGCATTCGTTTGGCTTTGCTGTCCAACAATGTTCACACCACGCATTGGGAGCAAATTTGGAAGCACAACGACGGCTTATATCAGCATATATATATATATATATATATATATATATATATATATATATATATATATATATATACTGCTCATTTTCCTGTCACGCGATGTGACCACCTGGTACTCGCACTACCTCGTATTGTTACTGTACTTGCACCGTTTAACTTGTAATAAACACTGCGAGACCAAAAAGAAAAGGTATATTGTTGACCAGCTCTTATAAGTGCACAGTGCCGTAGGCACGTCAGCTTGTTCATCAGTAGTGAGGGTGGTGGTCGACGTTTTTTCTTTCCTACATGTGGCCGTTGAAGCAGAGGCACAGGAGGTAGCCAGCAAGACTACGATGGCCCAAAAGGAAACCACGAACGAACACTGCTAACCCGAATTCCGGCTTTCAACAGCTGTCGCAGTATAAGGGAACCTAACTCTTTCCAACACCAAACTGTTCTCGCTGACAGCGATGCTTGAAATCGGGTTACAGTTGAGTTCCAGTCTCATTGTGCGACCGTAATAAAACGACTCCGACAGGGACGAACACGAAGAATCGTTCCGCATCGTTCATCTGTGTTCCTGCTTGTCAGAGCTGTTTTCCTTGCGCAAGCGCAATAAAGACGCAGCTTTCTCATTGAGCGCTTCTCCGTTAAATGTTCATGTTCGAAAACCAGTGGGTGCTCATATTTTTCAAAGACGTAGCACCGATCGTTTAGCGTACGAGGAAGTGATGGAGCTTTCTCCCCCGTGGTGTCTTTGTGAGCTATATTTACGTCGTCGTGGCGTGACGCATTTAATGCCCTCGTGGTCGAACGTAAACACAGAGAGCGCTCGACCTTTTGTTACGAGCACGAAAGCAGTACTTTAGGGAACCCAAGTGCCAGCTCCTCTAATCAATTCATTCATTCATTCATTCAGCTCGAAGCGCCGATGTTCTGCAGAGAACAGTTTGCTCTATCCAGGGCCTCTCTGCCGTTATGTGGCAACCTGTGCGCAACGCAAGGTCAACACGTCACTGACAACAGACCCTGTTCCATGCCCGTCTCTCACCAGTGTTGCTTCGTTCACGTGTGCTTCAGGGCAGCTTTACCACGCCGATATAATTCGACGATTTTCAAGCATGTGAACTAGTTAGTAGCGCGCGAACAACGGAGGTTTCGCGTACGAATCGAATACTTTCGTGGCTATTTCAAGAAGTAGTTACTTCGAAAATTTCACATTCCATCTCGCGGAATATTCAATTTTGTCGAATGCACTGGTCTACCGCTGTTATTGGTTCCCGAGCAGCGATGGGCAAAGGCCCGCATGTGTGACCTGGAGGAGGCTCCTTGCGCCAGCGAGAAACTTCCGAAAGCTTTCTTTCATTTTCCGCTCGTTTAATAGCTGCTTAACAGCAATTGTCCGAACATCGTTCCGTGTAATGCTGAAGGACAGATATATCTTGCTGAGACATCTCTCTGCAGGCTGCATCTTGTTTCTATTATCAGAGGCAGCACAATACTCTTTATTCCATTCAACATTTAGGCCAAAATGTTGAAATATTCGTATCCGAAAGAAAGGTCTACGAATAAGAAAAGTGGCTAGCGGGCTTTAAGAAATAAGTATTTATTTATTTATTTATTTATTTATTTATTTTCCTGCGCGGGCGTCTTTGTTCCGTGCCGCTTTTCTCGATCTTCTTTAGCCAGCACAAATAGCTAACAGTTTATTACTGGGACAGTTGACTATACTACCAACTATCATCCCACTCAATCACTCACTCACTCACGCCTTCTCTATCTTTTCAGTTTCGGGAGGTGTGCAAGGACCTGCTGAACAACGACGATGACGACTATTACTGCCTCCGGTGGCTTAGGGGTGAGTCAGCGCGCATCGTGCGAGCTCTCGCATAGCGACGGCCAATCGTGCAACCTAAGAGAAATATGCTTTCATCAGCTCACCCGCCGCCGTGGCTCTTAGTGGCTATGGCATTACGCTGCTAAACTTGAGGTCGCGGGTTCGATCCCGACCGCGGCGGCAGCATGTTTCCATTATAGGGCAAAATGCAAAACAGTTCGTGTACTTAGATATAGGTGCACGTTATCGGACTCCAGGTGGTCAAAATTAATCCGGTGTCCCCCGCTACACCGTGCCTCGTAATCAAGATCATGGTCTAGGTACAAAAAAAATCCACACTTTAAAATACCTTTAAAAACTTAACTTTCATTATCTCGAGTGAACGACGCCGCCCTTTGCATATTGATAGGAGCGTCTAGTTCGCTCTAGCATTTCCTTTTATAGTCTGCTGCTGGGAAGTTACCTAGAAGTTGAAAAGCGATGTCCCGCATCCTCCCAGCCTATTGCAATTCCATTTAACGTGCGAAGACGGTGATTGCTCGGACTCAGTCGTGGCCGTCAAGGAAGGCGCCGAGACCACAGACAAACGAGGTTTAATCCTCTCTCGCCTAAGCCAGGCCGGCTATGAACGGCTAGATTATGTGTTAACAGTTTTTCTACCGCAATGAAACGCGCGTCACGAGAGAAGGCACACATGACAAGATGCCTCCTCTCGCGTTTTGCGTTTCTTCGCGCTAAAAACTATTCGCGCGCAATGCCAACTAGCCCACCAGTCTGTTTTATTGAAAGACTATAGATGTCTCGAGCGCGCGCTTCACAGCCCGGGCCGTCTCGCGCCATTGGTGTACGCAGTGGCGCCCCGCCATTGCGACGGCTAGAGTTTTGTTGTCGACGGGTTCTTCCTTCAGCGAGAAACAGAGCGCCAAAAAATGTTTGTTTGTTAGTTTGTTTGTTTTTGTTAAAGAGAAAGACGTAAGGCAGCTCCACTACGAAATCAGATGGCAAAACAAAAGGGCGTGGTATGTTCTGCGCAACGTAGGATGACTGGCGGGAGGAAAAAGAAAAAAAAAACTAAAGTCTGACCAGACTAGAAGGGCAGTGTGATGTAACGAACGGATTGAAGAGGCGCAGACGAGCAGGGAACCGTCGTTCAGCAGAAAAAAAAAAGAAGAGAAAAAGATTTTTTTACACAAACGTTTTGCAGCTGTTTGTAGCTCTGAAGAGCAGTGCCATTTACATATACCATTTGTTCTGCTTATTCACTTCGATTAGACTAACGCATTGCTAGTTATAACGCAATTTCTGTATGTCACCTTAATTTATAAAGAGGAAGGAAACGATGAAACGTTGTTGAGGCGCGAATTAAGAGCTAGGAAAGGGCAAGAGCCACGAGTGCGGGGCGTCTTTCCATTCGAGTAAAAGAGAGAGCGAAATGCGCATTAACGGATGTAGGAGCTGTTCGCCTGACCATACTCCTCCAAATGACTGCGGGCTACACAATTGAAATGACGCATCCGTACACGTTACGCATGAGCACAACATATACGCCAGCACCCACAGTAACAAGCCACTAAAGTGTATGATCAAGGTCGTGGTCAAGGTCAACGCGTCGCGTCACTTTGACGCGATGAGTTTTCCCGGTTTCGTGTCGTCGCGTGACAGGCAGGTTAAGTAGGTGCAGCCTTGAAACTTTTGACCAATATCCGAGGTCTAATGGCGAAAAAGCGTCGAATCAGAAATAACTATTTTTCTTTTGTTCGGTCCAATCATGCATAATCAGTGTGTATGCGTCATACCAGATGGGTGGTCCAAATATGTTTTTGACCCATCGCGGAAGGCTGATTGCAGAATTGGAATCGAAAAGTTTCGAATAGCTTTACGTTGTAGCGCCTCTGGGTTCACCATTACGGCAGCCGTCGCAGAGAATACGACGTTCCGTTGCGGATGTCACGTAAAACGAGAAGGGAGAATCGACGTTCAAGAAACTATGCACGCGGGCCCCGCGTGCGCCCTCGACCTGAGCAGCTCTGATTAAATAGCGCACAACAGTATAAGAACGAAAATGAGTCTTGCATAGCAATCACGGCACAGGTGCTACGGTGCACGTTATCTCTCACGTAGTACGAGCAACAGTGAAAGTCCTGCTATCGCGCTCTCCATATATATTACCCGACTCCTACTCCGGGTTACCACCATAGCACACAATTTTTACGTTGAAATAAATACTTTTCGTTACTTAAACATTCGCGCTATAAATAGCGCTTGCACTTTTCTTCTGGCGTAGCGGATGCTACTCGGGTACAATCGATTCCAATACCAGTGTCCCCTCCCCCCGTTTGCTTTTTTTCCTATCCCTCTTCTTTCGTGTTTCTCACGGCACGTGTAGCCGAGGTCATTAGCCATGTTATTCGCCACTACCATCCGTTTCGCCTTTGGCACAGCGAGAGGGCTCGTAAAGCAAAATTACTATTCCAGGTACAACGCAAGGACGATCGAGCAGACGATGTCTACCGGCTTCCTTGAATGTACTCACCAACGGAAACGCGCGCCAGGCAGCGTTGGCGGTCTTCCAGTGCACCCGTGCTTGACGAAGCTAGGTGCCGAGCCAGTTATGCGCGAAAAAAAAGAAAAGCGTGTGCCACGAATGAATTCAGTAGGTGCAAAAAGAGTATAGCGTCCTTTTCGTTCTATATGCACACCATCGCGACTACTGACCTTATATGCAATTCACTATCCCTCCCTCCCTTCGTCCCTCTCCGCTCGGGGCACGCGGTGTGCAGGGGCCGCAGAATACTCTATGACGAATGAGAGTGACGCAGGTAGATGACGTCACGAGCGAGCGTCCGTCCACGCGCACTCTAAACACGCAGTAGCGGTGAACGCTTGCGCAGAGGGAACGTGTAGAGCAGTCTCGCTTTACGCTACTTGACCGTTTCTGAGAAATCGAGGCGATAGAGGACGCGCCATTGGCCTTGGCGAGATTAGAAGAACTGGTGAGGCTTATACAGTGCTTACTATGTAACGGTCATGTCCTCTGCTACAGAGGTCTCCCATATAAGAAGCAATACGGGCTATGATTCCTCATCCATAAGTACATAGCGGGCAACATTGACGAATTCTACAGCATTAATGAAATGGTAGCAGTAGTCGTAATCCAACTCATTAAGAGGTATAGATTAGAGACAGTTCAAGTGTGCGCTCCAACATCTAGTCACGACGATGATGAAGCAGATCAGTTTTATGAAGATGCTGAATTAGCGACGACAAAAGTGCAAACTTAGTATACTGTAGTAATGGGCGACTTCAATGCAAAAGTGCGGGGGGAAGCAGGCTGGGGAACAAGCGATTGGCAACTACGGCGTCGGTTCTATGAATGCTAGAGGAGAGATGTTGATAAAATTTGCAGAAAGAAATAAGCTTCGAATAATGAATACCTTTTTCACGAAGCGTAGCAACTGAAAGTGGACCTATAAAAGCCCTAATGGTTAAACAAGAAATGGAATTGACTTTATACTTTCTGCCGATCCCAGCATAGTGCAGGATGTAGAAGCGATAGGTAGGGTAAAGTGCAGTGATCATAGATTAGTAAGGGCTGGGATTCAACTTAATTTGAAAAGAGAAAGAGTAAAATTGGTCAAGAAGAAACAGGTCAACCGAGAGGCAGTAAGTGTTAAAGCAGACAAATTCAGGCTGGTACTTACCAACAAATATGCAGCCGTAGAACAGAGAGATGAAGATGACATAGAGGTAATGAATGAACCTGTAACTAGACTGGTTTCAGAGGCAGCAATGGAAGTGGGAGGCAAGGCACCAAGGCCACCAATAGGCAAGAGAGAGAGAGAAAGGCAAACGAAAGACAGGGAGGTTAACCAGAGATTATCTCCAGTTGGCTACCCTGTGCTGGGGGAGGGGCAAGGGGATTCTATAGGTGAGACAGAGAAGGATAAAAAAAATTAAAATAATAAATATAAAAACCTACACACACACACACGCACGTACACACGAACTGTTTCTGTGGGCACTGTCACGCAGCCCGCAAAGGCGTTCCTAGTGTTACGCAGTGTCACCGTCTCCCAAGCAACAAAGGACCTAATCAAGAAACGACGAGGAATGAAAGTGTCCAACTCAAGAGGTAAGATAGAATACGCGGAACTGTCAAAACTGATCAACAAAACGAAAATAAGTGATATTCGAAACTATAACGTGAGAAAGGCTGAAGAAGCCTTAAAAAATGGACGTAGCCTGAAATCGTTGAGAATGAAACTCGGCATAGGACAAACAAAGATGTATCCAGTGAAAGGTAAGCAGGGTAATATCATCAGCAATCTCGAAGGTGTAATAAAAGCAGCAGAAGAATTCTATACTGACCTGCACAGTACCCAGAGGAGCCACGATACCTCCATTCGAAGCATTAATGAACAGATTGCAGAGACTCCTCCTATAACTAGCGATGAGGTCAGAAGGGCCTTGCAAGACATCAAACGGAGAAAATCGGCAGGAGAAGATTGAGTAACAGTAGATATAATCAAAGACTGAGGAGACATAATGCTTGGAAAACTGGCAGCTCTCCGCGCGAAGTGTCTATCGACTGCAGGGGTCCCAGAAAACTGGAAGAATGCAAACATTATAGCAATCCACAAAAAGAGGGACGTTAAAGAATTGCAAAACTATATGCCCATTAGCTTACTCCCAGTATTATATAAAATATTCACCAAAATAATCTCGAATAGAATAAGGGCAATACTGGACTTTAGTCAACCAAGGGAACAGGCTGGCTTCAGGAAGGGATATACTTTACAATGGATAACATCCACACCATCACTCAGGTAATACAGAAATCCGCAGAGTACAATCAGCCTCTCTATATGGCTTTCATAGATTACGAAAAGGCATTTGATTCAGTAGAGACACCTGCAGTCGTAGAGGCATTACGTAATCAAGGAGTACAGACCGCTTACATAAATACCTTGGAAAATATATACAGAGATTCCACAGCCACTTTAATTTTACAAAAGAAAAGTACGAAGATACCTATGAAGAAAGGGGTCAGACAGGGAGACACAATCTCTCCAATGCTATTCACTGCGTGGTATTCAAGCTATTAAACTGGCAACGTTTAGAAGCAAGGATCGACGGCGACTATCTCAGCAACCTTCGCTTTGCAGATGACATTGTCCTGTTCAGCAACACTGCGGAGGAGTTGCAACAAATGATTGAGGATCTTAACAGACAGAGTATAAGAGTGGGGTTGAGGATTAATGTGCAGAATACAAAGATAATGATGAATAGCCTAGCAAGACAACAAGAATTCAGGATCGCCAGTCAGCCTCTAGAGTCGCTGAATGAGTACGTTTACCTAGGTCAATTAATCACAGGGAAGAGTGATCATGGGAAGGAAATTCATACAATGATAAAAATGGGTTGGATCGCATACGGCAGACATTCTCAGCTCCTGACTGGAAGGTTGCCATTATCATTGAAAAGGAAGGCGTACAATAAGTGCATTTCGCCAGTGCTGACATTTGGGGCCGTGACTTGGAGACTTACAAAGAAGCTTGAGAACAAGTTAAAGACTGCGCAAATAGCGATGAAACAAAGAAGGCTGGGCATAACTTCAAGAGGCAGAAAGAGAGCGCTTTGGATAAGAGAGCAAACTAGTACAGCCGATGTTCTAATTGACATTAAGAGAAAAAAAATGGTGCTGGGCGGGTCATGTAATGCACAGGTTAGACAACCGTTGGACCATTAGCGTTACAGAATGGATACCAAGAGAAGGGGAACCCAGTCGAGGACGACAGAAGACTAGGTGGAGCGATGAAATTAGGAAATTTGGGGGTGCTTGTTGGAATCGGCTGGCGCAAGACAGGGCTAATTGGAGATCGCAGGGAGAGGCCTTCGTCCTGCAGCGGACATAAAATAGGCTGATGATGATGATGGTGATGAAAGGACGGGCAGGGAGGTTAGCCAAGCGCTCGTTTGGTTTGCTACCCTTCACTGGGGGAGAGAAGGGACAAAAAGAAAGAAACACTGAAAGAGAGATAGAGCACTTCTTGCACGAAAACGGGAAGGCCCACATCAAGCCTCTAAACGGCCGCAGAGGCTTATAGACATCGACAACAGCAGAAATGTTTCTCGTGGCTCTCTGCGCCTGCGGCGCACACAGCCATGGTCCAAAAGCATTTCGCTCTTCAAGGCGGTCTTGAGCCCAGCCGGTTTAGTATCAGCCGGGGAGGACAACTCTGGCGTCATAACGGAAACAATTACGCAGAAGCTGTTCGGTAGTCTCATCGATTCCGTAAGAGTCCCACACAGGTGTGCCACCCATTCCAATGAGGAACGAGTAAGCCTTTCTAATGGCCAGCCGGAGCCAAAATGCGGCACATAAATGTCGCCTCAGAGCAATTGCAAGGATCCTCTATTTATTTTTCCTTTATGATAGTTAGGACGGGCGACCGAATGCTCAGGTTCGTGTCGCAGTGCCCGAAGGGTGACTAGAAATGCATTTAACATGACTAGAGTTGTGCGCGTATGCGCAAGCGAAATCGCAAGGTCGTGCTTCACTCCGCCACCTCACCCTCAACGACGGCGCAAGCGATCTGCTGCTGAGAGCGAAATCGTGGCTTCGATTCGTAGCATTTCGATGGGAGAGTAAGGCTAAAGTGGTTGCGCACTTAAATAATTACGTGCAAGTTAAATAAGCCCGTGTGGAGAAGATTAATTTGGATCCCTCGTACGACGTTCTCGATAGCCCACGTGTCACTTTGGGGAAACACCGATGTCGCGGCGCCGAACTGCAGCACACACGTTGAAAAAGAAATGAGAACATGTGTGGCCCAGCCACCTAACTCTACTTGACGTGGAGCTTACGATTTGCTGCAACAGCTCGTTGCTTCGTTCTCTTTCTTTTATTTTCTTTTTCTCTTTCTTTCCTTTCTTTTCGCCCTGTAATATTTTGCATAACAGGAATGTCCTACTTGTCTGGGACCTGCAAAGCTGCAACACGTGGCCCGCAATGCTAAGTAAGTAACGTACAGTCGCGAGCAAAAGTTAGGAGACTACTGCATCAGCAAAAAAATAATAATATATTCAAACGCAGCTCCGCGGCCTGTCATTGGCTTAATACGTTGTATTGGCCAAACACGCGCTCGTAGCCTTGCGCTCTTGATTTCAGCCGGAATGCCCAGTCTGCGAAAATTAAAAATAAAACGCGGCACCTTTGGTCCCCGAACTTTTGCTCGCGACTGTACGCAATAAATAATTGCTAACATAAATGCACCATCACTGGGAATGGCAGTGGTCGAGCCACGCGCTCGACACGTAGTCCTTGTAAGACGCCGAGTGCAGTACTCGACGTTGACGCCGAGCTTGGAGAGCGAATGAACGGGGAAGCGCGGTCCATGCCTGCGACGAGCGGCGGCCAAGCGCGTCCGAATGACAACACGAAACGCCGATGTCGCAAGGATCGCGTGCGCGCGTTGAGTGGCGCGTGTCCGACTCACCTTTGTTTTTTGAAGGCACCCGCTTCACTCCGCGCGTCGTCGACAGTTCCGTGCTGTATAGTGTCCCTGTGTATAATACAGTGCAGGATCACTTCGTGCTATGCCTAAGCCAGCGGCGGGCAAACGAGGATGCGAGTATATAGCAACGAAAAGGATTATACGAACGCGTTCGCGTGGCCCATTTTGTTGCCACTTGTGTCCCTGGTTGGAGAGATGCCTTCAGTGACGTGCATTC
This sequence comes from Dermacentor variabilis, assembly GCF_050947875.1. Lineage (NCBI taxonomy): Eukaryota > Metazoa > Arthropoda > Arachnida > Ixodida > Ixodidae > Dermacentor > Dermacentor variabilis. Next base: position 97,938,970 of record NC_134570.1, on the reverse strand, counting down.
TCACCGACTTACTCAACTTTCATTTGTCCTAAAATCCAGGAACGCTATCGTGCAGCGGGTCGTGGCAATTGTCATTGTCTTTCGGAAACTTATACGTCGACCGCACCTCACTTTGTTCCTTGTCTAGTTTTCTAGTTCCCTCGCTTAGTATATCCCAACGCGCTGCACAGCATTGCACATTATGAAGCAAGGGCATGTTGGTTGCCTCCGTGGCCTTTTCCAATAAGAAACAATGGCTGACGTCATTTCGCGAGGGGTAGTTATCGAGCGTCGGGTAAGAACGGGCAGACTGAGTGAACGGAAAGCAGTGAGGTGGCACGCACGAGTTCGTATACGCTATAAATCTGCCGCATATCGCAAAGCTGGCACAACGCGCACGCGCTGCTTTTAATCCATTCAACGAACACACCTCCGTGATCAGCACCTTCTCGATCGTACTGTACGAGTCGTGTATCATCTAATTAGACGATACTCTGGCTTTATAATGGGCTTTAACATTCAAGAAATTTTGGATACAGTATAGGCGCGTCTTGCGATGAGCAATGATTTGAAAACAGTGATAATTCGTTGAAAAAAAATGGCCAGCGGCAGAAAGTAAAGCGATATCTTACACAACGGGCAGCCCCCTTGTCACCTTTCTTTCTTCGTACCTTGAGTTGGACCCGATCGTTACATTTAGGTATTCGTACACCCTTACATATAATCTAATAACCTCGCGAACGTTATTGGAACTGGTCGGTGCTATGTGAAAGTTCACAGCCACGCGTTTTTACCGAAGTTAAGCGGTTAACCTGCACATGCGCGTCGCAAGTGGTGCACAATGGCTACGACGCGCGTTGCATGCGACTTTCAAACGTCCGTTAGTTATGGTTCTAAGGTTGGCGATTGTTTCTATCGCGTTATACGTACTTACGCCAGCTCTGCCAGTTCGCCAACACCGCTAGTCCTCGAGGAGAGTCTGCATGACAAAGGCTGTGCAATTGGCCAATATCTGATCTCGCGATATTAGCCGACCACGGACGTATATAACATTGACGGGTGCAGCGGGCATCGATATCACTTTCCTTATAAAAGATGACGTGGTCGTCGGTTAGGCTCTACTGGTTGCGACACTTCGCCCGCTTTTCTACACCTTCGAATGCAAATATATCGCCGGCTCTTTATCCTCACCGAAATTTTGATCTACCGCAAGACGAATTCGTGGTACCTTCCCACATTACGTGGTTCCCACATTAACTCTCTCTCTCTCTCTCTCTCTCTCTCTCTCTCTCTCTCTCTCTCTCTCTCTCTCTCCACCTTCGACTGCACATTATCGCCGGCTCTTTATCCGCACTGAAATTTTGATCTACCTCAGGACGAATTCGCGGTACATTCCCACTCTCTCTCTCTTTCTCTCTCGCTTTCAGGCTGACATCTCTGGGTGATAATCACACGTTCAGTGTAGAGAAGCTATATAAGCAGGGATAAAGTGCCTCACAAAGGCTGGCCAACGTTCCTCAAACGAGCCTATGTTTAGATAGGTCCACCTGCCGGCCAACGTCCACCTAGGTTGGCTGGCCAACGTTTCTATAATGGGCCTATCTTTAGGTAGGTCCACCTGGCGAAACATTGGCCAGGCTTTCTAGGGCACGTTATCCCTCTTTATGTAACTTTTATACCATTTATGTAACTTTTACACCACCGTGTGCTACTCCGTCTGTCGGCCCCATTTTTGACGTTAAGTGTAGAATAATTGATTTGTGTGAGTGATAATAGGTGGCACACTGCCTCTATTGCAGTTTCTGTCGGGCTCAGAATTTGAGAGATATGACCACGTGATTCCTAAGGAGTACCGCTTCAAGTGTGAGGATGCTAAACGGCTTGCCTCTCGTCCGAGTAAAGATTAATTCCCGCTGTATTTAGGCGTGTACCAAACACATTTATGTTTTTAGCACATTGTTACCACTTGAAATAGCTAAACACTAGAGCATCTGCGAAATTGGAGTGAAGCAATTTCGTAGTTTTATTATGACGAAACAAAGGCTGTTCTTTTTCATCTGCGTCAACTTTCAATTACTACATTCACAGTCCATTAATGTTATTCGCTTCCACTATGGAGTTTGTTAGCGCAATGGAAACTTCCGATGTGATTTTTCATAACAGCATGTGCTGGGATAATCACTTTGATTACGTTCAATCATTCGTGTCTAAATGTGTAGACGTTATTGCAAATTTTTTAAACATTCTACGCGTTTCGATAGAACTAATGCCTTATAATACATTATTTTTATCTCACCTACATTACTGTTTTTGACGTGGGGAACTTCAGTACAAAATAATAACCATAAAATACTTATGTTCTAGAAAAGGGTTCTTCGGTCTATAGCGGACGTTGATTATTGCGCGCATTGTTTAGTCCTTTCAATGTCATACCAGCATACACATTTTATGACTGGAACTTACCTGGAATTTATAACAAAGTATGTCTATCATAACTAGTATGCTTTTGTAAATCTAGCTGATGTAAGAGCCAATGTTCCTTGCTATTCGATTCGTGACCAACACTTCTAGACCGTCCCCTTTCGCCCAGCTGAATATGGACAACAGGTGTTACGGTTTAGCTTGCCTTACTTGTTGAACACATTGGGAAGTAGTAAAATACTACTGTAAACCCTTAGCATGGGAGATATTAAAAGTTAATTATTACAGTACCTCTTTTTTTTTCGAGCCTAAGAAGTTAGTTTGATCCATTCTTTAGTGTTGTTTTTTTAGAGAGGGACAAACAAGCGGAAATGCTTACTTCAAACCAAATACCTTTCTATGCTATGCTATCGTCAATGACTTAGCGGTGTCAAATTAGAAAACGCAAGTTTGTGCCCGGTAAGTTTTATTACAAACATTGTAACTTCCTTTTTGTGACGTTCTCGAAAACTATGAATTCAGACATATGTGCTTTTTCCCTTTTATTCCATTCATCAAATATGATGGCATGGTTCTACTGTATGCCTTGTACATGGGGGGTCATGGCTTTTCCTCGAGCGAATTGTTTCGCTTGCTGCCCAATATTTCCGACATCTACACGATGTGAATAAACTGAATTGAATTGAAATGCGTGTAAAGCCCATACGGTTTGAAGGTGTCGCGTAACTGCCCGGTTACTTCGACAGAAAGGTTTGCCCGGCCCAACACACGCGCGCACAGGTGCGTGTGTCGATACGCGTGCGTGCGTGTACCATGCACGGACACCGAGCGTCTAGCCTTGTGTTTAGTAAGCACACGTGCTTTTTTTTTTCTCGCATGACCAACACGGACGACAGCCCGAAACTTCGACATCCAGCAGTCTAAAGAGATGATGAAAAAGGCGAGTACTCAATTTATGCGTTATCTGCGCGGGCATGAGATTCAACGCTGTGGGCTCTCGGAGCGAGCAGGACGCCGCGATCGACTTAGCTTCTTTAAAACCGCGGGAATCAATTTGAGAACGCCGATATTTTGTTTGCAGAGCATTGCGTGGAGGAAAGCCAACAACGTCGATGACTTCGCGAAGGACGACTACAAACCGCCAGAGGTGAGCGAGTTCAACTGATTTTCACGTGTCTGCGAGAGATCTTGAAGTACGGCATTCGGTGAAGCTTTATAATCTTCGGGGAAGAGCAAAACATTTGTTCAAGCAGCACGTGGACATCTGTGCACATAAATATAAGCAATATATAAGCTCCCACCATAACGGAACGTTTGAGCGTGCTTCCGAAGAATCGCCGCCTGTTTGACCTGCTGGTAGAGAGACGCAGTAAGACGTAGAGATTGGGAAGTGCAGCGCAAGATTATTCAGTCAGCCAGCACGAAAGTTAAAAGGAAAATGTATGCCTGTACTGTGCAATGGGTTTCCCATTTGCACAATACAATCCAAAGAAAAAGAAAAATACTCGACGACCTCGTGTAATGCCCGCCTACATTTTCGTGTTGTCCTGATTGCACCACTTTTGGGGTCATTCCACAAGCACTATAAAGATGATCATCTCAGTCCTCGTCAATATGCCAGGGGTCACTGCAGAAATAACAATAATTACCTGCTCGCTATAACCTGTTACTTGACTGGTGTCGTAAATTCGACCAGTGGCTATAATATCCTCATGTCTTTAAGCAAGGTGCTACCCAATACAAACATGGACGAGAAGAGCGCAAGGACCGGCGTGTTCGTATTGCATAGCACCGACTCACCGACTCGCCCAACAACATGCGCTATTGACACTCATCTCTTTTCTCATCATTGATGGGCCTACTGCCTGAGACCTACTACCTGCTGCTTAACCTTAACTATACTTAAGCTTACCTACCGCCTAGCACATATAGGCTGCCAGTCTGCGGTTCTTCTTGTAAGTTAGCCCGAAATAAACGATTATTGTTAATAATGCTACCTATCCATTTGACTGTGACGACAGTTAAGAGCTCGAAAGCGGGCTTGCTTTTTCCGTACTTCGACGCCTACGACGCGAACACCGTGAAGTCGTTCTCCTCGGCTTCACCCTCACCATGAGGAGAGAAGTAGAACGTTGCCCAAAGCCACCGCCACAGGGAGTCGAACTAATGGCCGTGTGGCAATGTGCAGTGGGACACGAACATTTCCACATGCACATTGCCACACGGGCAAGCGCCAAAACTGCGCTGTTGTTCAAATTTGGCGCTTGGCAACCTCTGCAGGGATTCGTCTGCCGTGCATGCTCTGAGACCGGTTGAGTTTGTACATGTATTTGGGAGATCACAGGAGGCAAACTGATGTCTGACGAAGACGTTGTTGTGGGCATCGCGAAGATGGTGTTCTTGAGTAGATGGCGGTGTACACTGTGAAATCCTGTTGCCGTCGCATTCAAATGAGTTCAGAGCTGGCAAAATCAGTGAAGACTGCTGACTTCCTTCTTTCTTCTTCTTCTTGGAGAGGTTATCGGAGCTTACTAACATTGAACAAGCTTTGGTTTAGTTAGCTTACTTTTTATGTTAATGTCTTTATTTATAACAAGAGAAATGGCAATCCTTTGTATTTCCTTTTTTTTTGTCTCTCCCCTGCCTTTCTTCTTTCCTTGAACAGTTCGTGCACAGCACCCTGATCGGAGGCATGTACGGCGTCGACAAACAGGGCGGTCCGGTCTGGATCTACCCGTTCGGAAACTTCCAGATCAAGCGTACGTACTAGCCACATCTTCTCCTCAACGTTAAGTCGTTTGGTTTCTTTATTTATGCTAATGCAGCAGAAAAATGTCTGGGTGAAAGCGCAAAAATATTCCGTATATTGATAGCTGGACTACGAGCACGCCTTAGAACATGCTGATAGAATGGCACATATTAGCGTTTGCTTTAAGCTACTGAGCGATTCTGTAATGGCGTGGAAAATTACGGCTTAAGTTCTTAAATTTCATGCCCAAGCAGCGACGCCCATGACTCATGATGACAGCACCGATTCCCCGATACCTTCGCACATCTCCGTCACCTCTGTTCATTGCTGTAGACCACTAAAGTGGCTAGATAGGGTACGCGTTCACTTTCGACTGCAATACATGAATGAATAAACGACTAACTAACTTCGATCAGATTATGACAGTATTATGACATCGCAAGTACCCTGTCCGGCAATAGAAAGGTGGCGTCGTCACCAGCTTTTAATTTTAGATGCCTTTCCGGCAGAAGACGAAGTGATTCTTCTGTATTACGCTGGTTTTCAATCTTTTCAAGCTTTTATTTGGTGCATGCGGAAGGCGCAGTTCTTGTGACTGCGCGAATGAACGTGGAATTACTGGGGCCTCTGCCCCTGTATTACACGTCGACTGCAGACGCTCCAAGAAAGCGATCCCGCCGCCCGAGCGACGCAGACAGCGAGGACACGCTGATGTACTCTACGGCCGGTGACGAAAGCTCGGGTGAAGGTGACTTTCTGCCCGTGACAAGGCGTAAAGCAATGAGAAGGCTACTTATGTCCTCTCCTTCAGCAAGTAAGGATACCACGTTTACGCGAGAGCCACTTGTTCGCATTATCCTGTTTACACAGGTTTGTACCAGTGGAATGCTGATGATAGCCTCAACCGGCTTAATCATCAAGCCACACCTCTGTCTCTTGAGGCCCCGGAACAAATCACAGACGTGAGGATCCCTGGTCGCAAGAATGTTCTCGCTGTGAACGTTGCGCAACGTAGTGCGCTGGATGTATTGAACAATGTGTTGAGGGACTTCAATGTACGCGTTCTTACATAGCAGATGGCAAGGAATCGACCGCTGGTATTATTTACGATGTCGACACTTCCATCAGCGAAAATGACCTTCCAATTCTCACCAAGCCAGTGACGGAAGGTCTTCTCATATTGCAAGCCCGTCGTCTTAGCAATTCGCGATGTCTAAAACGTGTTTTCAAAGGAGACATCCTCCCATCACAAGTCAAAGTTGGTCATTTTCGATATGTGCTGAGACCGTTTCTGCCAAGACGACTTCATTGCCGGAAGATCTGAAAATGGGACTCGTCAGCGCTGATTGTACAAATTCTGCCGTGTGCTCGCAATGCTCAGAGTCACACTGTACAGAGGCCTGCCGTGCAGAACGTCGCAAGTCTGACGATTATCCCGGCCTTGACGATGCGTCTTCAAAGGATTGCCCAAACATGAAGAAAAAGATGCAAGGGTTGAAACAAATGGTCAGAGATGATTCCACCCACAGGGAGGCTGCTGCCAAGGTACGACGTCGGCGCTCTCGTCGCCGAACTCCTTGGAAACATGCTGCCGAAGCTAGGAAGGCACCTCTCCCACGGACTGTCTACCCACCGCCACAAGTGCTCAACAATGCTAGCAACAAGCACCCTGAGAAGGACACAAGAATCAGTGGCCCACCTGGCACGTGGCCAGCGCTGCCGTCGATAAACCCGCCAGCAGCGCCGCAGCATCGCTCGTATACGGTCACTTCGGAACAAGTCTGGGGCAACAATCACGATGAGAAAGTCATAGCCATGGTAAAAACCCTCATGAATACCCTTCGAGTGCTCTTAACTAACATTCGTACTCCGGCTGCTCAAAATGCACTTCAAAGATTGGATTCTCTAAACTCGGTAGTGTAAAGTCTGTAGAAGCACCATGGCTCCTCCTCTGCAGCCCTTCCGTAAAGAAGTCAAAGAACATTCGATTTTCCTATCGAATGCCCGGGGCCTTGAACCCCGCATTTCGGATATTCGGTCATTTGTATTTAAGAATCAGTTTCCGATTATCGTCATTTGCAAACCACGCCTTCACAATGCGACACGATTATCTAGCTACGAAGCTTTCCACTCTACTACCTGCAGTGACCACAGTAAGATAATCGTTTATATCAGGTGCGAGCTTACCTATATTGAGCATCCAGTAACACCTGATGATAACCAATACGTGTGCCTGAAAGTAAAACGCAATAACCTCACTTTCACACAAGTAGGTGTACATATTTCACCTTCAAGCCATTTTAACGCTGCGAGAAGAAGGGCTCTAACATCAGCGACACCTGGGCCGGGGATTAATACCAGTGGTTTCAACGCTGATCACCCACTATGGGAAAGCCAGAAGATGGATCGCCGGGAAAGTCTAGTTTCCTCCTTTGCGTTAAATCATGAACTGCATTGTGTAAATGACGGCACTCCTAAGTTCTTACGGGGACTCACATATGGCAGCGGCCTCGACCTAACGTTTGTGCCACGCAGCCTATGTGAACAGGTACAATGGTTTGCGGACAATGAAACCCGTGGAAGTGACCACATTCCCACCTATATAAAGATCAAGGGCCTAGGCAAGTTGCACATCACCGTTTCGTCAAGCATCGACTGGTCAAAGTACACGTCACTTACAGACAAGCGATGTCAGGAAAGTGAAGATTCTCTTGAAAACATAGAAGGCATAATAAATGCTGCTACTCAAGACGCTGCCTGTAATTTTGCACAATGTACCAATCAATTTATGTTTATTTGAAGGGCAGAACCTTCCTTGTACAAACAGAAGATGGTACAACAACGCATCTTTGTACTTGTCGTGGTGTGCCTCAACGTGGAGTCCGAAGCCCCACTCTCTTTAACCTTACGGTCGTCCACCTTGTTGATGTACTTCCGCGGTCCGTGAATCTGTCAATATACGCAGACGACGTCTGCATCCGGGCATCACGAATGACGCTTCTGCACGTGCATGCCAAGCTTCAGAGAGCGGCTACACTGACGTCAAACTGCCTTCAAGGACGGGGACTAGAGCTGTCATCAGAGTAGTGCTCGGTGGTTGCCTTCGCGCGCAAGGTAATTGGCCCACACGTCATTAAAATCAATGGGCGGGCTGTTAGCTATATGAAGACCCGCCGCTTTCTGGGAGCGCTCATGTTGCTACATGAAATGGAAACTCACCATGATCACCCACGTGCTAAGATTTTTTGCGGGAAAATCTTGGGGTGCATCTGTACGAGCGATGCTTCAACTTTATACTGCACTTTTCCTCGGTTTCATGCGCTACAGCATATCTGTGTTGGGCAGGACCCGAAGAACAAACTTACACGTCCTCTAGTCAATTCAAGCTCAAGCACTGAAGGAAGGAAGGAAGGAAGGAAGGAAAAAGTGGAGAAGGAAAGGAAGGGAGGTTAACCAGTTTACCTTAACCGGTTTGCTACCCTACACATGGGAGCAGGATGGTGAGATGAAAGCAGAGAATATGCCTTGGCCTTCCTAGATGTCCATCTTCAGCAGCTACTGTCGTCATTGCGCGCGATTGCCCAATCACAACATATATTCGCGTCGATTCCTTAAAAATGCACATCAGGCACTTCGCCCAGATTCCGTCACACCACCTCGCCCCACTTCCTGCTTCTAGGCCTCGCTCTGCGTTCAGCGATATTATTGCTTCGCATCGTATAGTGCTTCCCTCGAACTTCGTGGCTGCAGCAAGACCACAATTAACGTTGTGGTGCCTACATCCCTTCGAAGCTCTCCGAACCATTCCTCGAGTCCAAAATAATACACAATCGTCATTCTTAGCTCTACAACAAGCCGCACTACTGCTCGTGCATGAGAAACACAGCAGACGCCTTCACATTTACATAGATGGTTGAGTTTCTTCTGCAAGCTCAGTGGAAGCACTGGTTATTCCCGCGAAGTCTGTCACTGTAAAGTTCAAAACATCGCATTTCACATCATCGACGGCTGCAAAACTCGCCGCCCTCCGTGCTGCTCTAAAATTCGTAATTGAAAAACTGTCACTGGCATGGCCAATTTTCTCCGACTCCAAGTCCGCTCTCCAGTACATTATGACCCGATTTCGTCATGGACTGAATGAACAATGAACAATGAACACGATGCAATAGAGAAAAAACACAACGTTGTTTATCAGTGGATACCGGGCCATTGCGGTATCTACGGAAACGACCGTGCAGAGGAGGCCGCTCGATCTGCTCATGATGGCCTCCACTGTGTGGCTATACCGTTATCCATAACAGACGCAGATAAGAAGCTTCGTTCGCTCGCGCGGGAACTTACGCTTGCACAGTGGAACTCGACGGAATTTACCATCGCTCGTCTCCACAACTTAGATCTGAATCGGCACTACGTCTTCCGTTAGGACTATCCAGAGCTGAGGAGACGCTTCTGCGCCACTTGTGGCTTGGCGCAGCCTTCACGAATGCTTACTCATTTCGGATCGGAATGGCCAACGGCCCTACGGGCGATAAGTATAGCTGCGAAGAAACAATCACCCACCCTCTCGGTGAGTGTCCCCGCTTCGGTGCACTCAGGAAAGAATTTTCAAGAGTGTTAAATAGTATTGACAAACCCCCTTTGTCGGTGGAATGGGTCCTGGGACATTGGCCGAGACCGTCCTCAGCACAGAAGGCTTTGAAGGCGTTGTTGCGCTTCTTGCTGAGGGCTGGTCTTAGACTTAAGCAGTGCCGTATTGTCCTTTCCTTTCTCTCTTTATTTTTTTGTTCTTATTTTCTTTTTTATTAATATCTCTTAATTATCTTTATTCGCCTTACCCCCTTTTCCCAGCACAGGGTAGCCAGCCGGTCTGAAAACTGGCTAACCTCCCTGTCTTTCCGTCTACGTCTGATTCCTTCCTTCCTTCCTGCCTTTCCGGCGCATCAAGCCTCCGTTCACAGGAGGAAGATGGCAGCTTGGTAACACAGCCTCGTGACAAAAGTCTGCAATTATTGCTCTAGGGAGCAACTCATCAAGTGCGATATAATCTGAAGCCTGTCGCAGTACATACTAGGGAGTCTAACGGCGAGGACCTAGTTGAACCGAGACGCAACAGGCTACGCGCCCTCCGTCACAGCTTGCGCTGCCCAGCCGCCCACGCTGCTCGCTATTCACACTTCAGCTCTGTGTCGCGGAGGAATAACAATTGGTTTACTCACAGGAAACCATATATATATTTTGATATACAGTCCGAAACATCTCCCTCCTTAAAGGCATGATATTTCGACATGATATTTTCCACTGTCCATTTCTTACTCGTTGTGTGGGCAGATGTAGCAGCATAGAAGACGACCGATCGAGCCAGTGCGAGTGTCAAAAGGTCGCAATGTCCTGCTTCCACATACTGTGTCGTGACTTCGCGACATATTAGCCTCCTGGGAAACTGGATGTATGTAAATTACTTGCGGCGCTCTAACTCTTGTCGCTGTCTTTTTTTTATAGGGTTATCGCAAAAGAAAAAGTAATAGTCAGAAATATCATGCCCGCTTTCCTTTAATATTCAGTGTCCTCACGACAACAAAATTACATTCTACACTTCAGTACCTTACGCTTTGCAACAAATTGCAAACACTCTAACAACTCATGGGCAATGTCGCCGAGACCTTGACACTGCACAAACGGCGACGACGTGATAAGTCCCGCCATGCATGGCAACGCTATAGTTTGTGCTGTCCTTAAGTGGACGCTATAAATAAGGGCGGATCCAGTGCAGGGAGGTCCTTCGCTCGCACAAGGCTAGTGTGGCGGAGGGCACAACGAAACGGAAGTGGCCTCAGACGACCTGATTCGTCGCTCCTCTTGCGTCCTGAGGAGCCTTCTTCAGGGCGTCCACGCACAGTGTACACTGCGACTTCACAGTGCAACCTGACTATTAGTGACCTGAAACCTAATGCCGGAACGTAGCTTGATTGGTGTCCGATACTTTTGGTGCCCCTTTAACGCTGCGTTGGTGCGTAGCCCTGCGTAACGTCTTGTATAACGCAATATGTCAACCGTGTGCACTCACTGATCTCGAGGAGCAAGTGCTGCCGGTCACCGACAGTACCGTGTGCAACCTTACTTTCTCTCTCTCTCTCTGTTCTTCCTGCAGCATTCCTTCGTGGCTGCACAGTTAAGGAGATCCTGACGTTGATGTCGTGGCGCTGCGAACAAGGCATGAAGAAGATGCGGGAACAGTCCAAAAAGGTGAGCGAATTGCCTCGTCACGAAGACGGGAGAGTGTGGCAGCACCCACCTGCAGGCATTGTAAAACAAATGTGACCTACGCCGAGCAGGGTCTGCAGCGGGAATGGTGGCCTTGTGCATGTAATACGCCCGCGATAGTTCTGCAGACCAGCACGTTACTAACCGTGTGGTGGACGTGACGCAGTGTGGGGGCGCTGTGGTCGCTCGAAGCGGACTGATTTTGTGATGCAGAGGCGCTTTTCCACGCATAATTTACACACTCGATGGTGATGATGTTTATTGGCATCCGCTTTGAAACGGGGAGAGGACAAACAGTCACCTAACCTGCTTGATTTAATCAGGTTTTATTTACTACATCTATCGCTATGCCAGCTGTTTGTCTTTCTTTCTTCGATACCAACTTGCATATTTAAAACCTCTTGCACTATATTGTACCATTAACTTTGCTTGCAGTGTCTCCGGTTCTCTTCAATCTCTCCCCTGTCTTCTGCTTTTTCCACCAATACTCTAACCGTCTCCTACTTATCTCGACTGCTGACCAGTTAATCCTTCCGCCTTCTTTGAATACAATCGCAGGCGAGCGCAGCGCCGCCAGACGTCATTATATCTGGAAAACTTGGGAACCTTTGCTAGATGCAGTACATCACAAAAAAACTTACCCAAAAGGAATTCTTAGCGGCACCTGGAACCAAATTAAGAACGCTGTCTGCAATGTTGCAGGCCTCCAGAGGAAGTGAACGGAATGCAGTTTTATTGTGACATCAACGACCCGCCGTGGTTGCTTAGCGGCTACGGTGTTTGGCTGCTAAGCACGAGGTCACGGGATCGGATCTGCATGTATGTGGCCCCATGTCGATGGGGGCGAAATGCCAGAACACCCGTGTGCTTAGAGTTAGGTACACGTTAAAGAACCCCAGGTGGTCCAAATTTCCAGAGTCCATCACTACTGCAAGCCTCGTAATCAGATAGGGGTCTTCGCACGCAAAACCCCGTAATCTCTCTAATGTGGCATCGTCCAACCAGATCAAAAATTGTTTTATGAATGCAAAATGGCGCCCAACCTCTAATAATTTTCTTCGCCATCAAAAATAAACCTCATATACACTTTTGTTCGAAGTGAACAATGTTCCCCGCTAGACTCAGCAATATATCATGCTGCCACATGTACATTAAGCTGCAAATTAGTGCAATTGTGGTTGCAAAGAAATACAACAGCTGCTGCCTACGCAAGGAAGTCCCTCCATCTTTCCACTGGAAGTGGTGATAGTGTGAGACTTCTGTTGGTTCTTGAGCTTGGACGAAAAAAAATGGTAGGGTTAAAAGCTCACGCGTATTTCTAGGCGTTGGTGGTAAGCTATGAGAAGGGTCGAATGCTTTTGATGCCCATAAACGCTTGTATTAGCAGGAACTGCACCCCTACTTTACAGATGTTTTTCTAACGTGCTATGCCCCTTTGAACGAGGAATGAACCGAATTTTTGTGCATGTGGCTCTTCCCTAAACCTATACAATTGTGGGAAGCTTATAGCATATTGGTTTCACGTTATTACATTTTCTACCAAGTGGCTGTACCATGTTCGATGCACACTATAGCCGCAATAGCACAAACGTTGTTTTACTTTTTTTCTTAATCATAATGACTGTCTGCTTAAACCCACACGCCAATTACGCGGCTCTCGACATGTATTTGTGATATTAATAGCGATTGAGAAAGCTGTCAAGTAACCCGACGCCTCCCTCAACTAGTATAATCGGCGAATATGCCAACAGAATAACATATTTTGTCCGCGAATCAAACAGCTGATCGTGCGGGCAGCCCCCTGGGACTAGACGCAACGAGACGTCCGCCATAAAATTAGCATCAATTACCGCATCTGCTGCAATGTTCCGCAAAAAAAGCACTTGTGGGGTGTTAAGGAAGCCGCCGGATAGCTGCTAAAAAAATCAATCGGTCACAGCGTTTACGTCAAAACTCGCAATGAAACGCGCTGCGTCCACGAACTCGGAGAGTCGGTATGAACGAACCAGTAAATTACGCGTAGACACGCGAACTCACGCTCACAGCACACACGCACTTGAAGCCAGCTAAAAGTGCCTACTCGAATCCACTGTATTCCGAAAGGAGGCTAATGGCGCCGTGCTTCGTATCTGTAATGGAAACTATGCGAGCCCTCTCGAGATTGAAGTCAGACAAAGCACCCTCGCGCCGTATACGTTCAGCTTCTTCCAGGGCAATAGGAGGAACCACGAATTTCGGTCGCGCTGCCGCACTTTAGGTGGGAGCGCCTCCGATCGCTCTAAGCTGTTGCGCGACGCTCCGCACGAACCAGGAAAATGTGGTCCGAGAGCTCGATTTCGACCAACCAAATGTAAAGCACGTCACCCGAGCGGTCAAAGTGATCGGTCTAATGTGCAGTAAGAGAGCTTTAGCAGTGTGTGTAGCGGTGGCAGTGCTATCATTGCACGGGCCGATTACAACGTCGTTCAACTTGAATGTCTCAGCCCGAAACGAGATGCAGACGGACAAAGAAACAGAAAAAGAAATCACCTCTGAGAGATCGTTAACAAAGCGCTCATTCACCTGCCATGGAAAGTTCACACCACGTACACAACAGCGAAGTGATAAAGTCTACGCGGATTTTCCTTCGTCGTTACACAGGCTCTGCCGAGGATTGGAACACGTGTTGCCTTTCGCGAGCTTCATTTGCTGTCCTAGACGCTTGGAAAAGTTTGCTGCTGCGCCGTCTGTCGTCACGCGCGACGTGTCACGTCATTAATATCTGCTTCTTTGTGCTTTGTGCAACTCCTTTCAAGGCCAGCAGTATTTTTGCTAGGGGCGCATGACCATTCGATTGCCCTCGCCACAGCCCATAGTCGTCTCCGTTGCCATTCTTGTTGGAAAAACGTTGCTGTAGCAGTAATGACTTTCACTTACTGGAACGACGTTCAAGATTAGCATTTATGCGAACATTTTTTTTCTCTCTCTCTCTTCTCTTCTGTATGTAGCTGGGAAAGGTCGTGGAGACGCAGACGGTGATCTTCGACTTCGACAACTTTTCCATGCTCCAAGCCCTCACCGCCGAAGGCAAGAAAGTTCTTTGGAAGAAATCCACTGCCGAATTAGGAGAAATCCATGGCCAACAATTTTAGGCGTTTCGTTTGGTTTTACGTGATGTGCCTGTGCAATGCTTTGTACTTTCGTCCAGCGGCTCACAAAAGCACTTGCGTTTACATGGGCTGTTCGTTAGCTTGAGCTTCACTGATTCGCCGTGAACAACTGAGGAGTGATTGTACGCCGCACAATGCGCTGCATGTGTCCTTATGTAGCGTGTCATCGCACTGGTCAACATGCTGGTCAGCACAGCTTTCAAAAAAAGTGTAATCGACCTTCGTGTCACAATGGACGTAACATGTGTCAGTACACATGGCGCAAGCCCTGTGCGGCCGGTGTTGAACGCATGTACTTCAGCTAATAATCCAAAGAGGAAAGGAACACGTGGGGATCGGCTAAAGTTCTTTTCCGGGGTTTCTTAAAAGTTTTTAATTTGGAACTTTGCAACTTCTTGTTATTTATATACTACATAGGAGGCTACACGTTATTTTCTTTCTGTGTTTTTTTCAGCTGTGAGCGCAGTGTCGGCATTTATTCGAATGTACGAGGCCAACTACCCTGAGCGGTTACATCAAGCCTTCGTCATCAACGGTAAGCAAGAGTTGCGGTCATTTCCTTGTCAGAAGTAGTTTAGTTGAACCGATATAACCTGACCTAAAGTCATTTATACCAGCTGCACGATGTACCGTGTACCAATGCACCAATGTACAAAGAGAGCAACGTATATAAGATAGCGAAGACAGCTGTTCGCGTGCTGCATGATGTTCACTAACCGTGCTCTACGCCAATAAGGTTACAAATAAATTGAGCTCTCATGTTCCCAGCCTTTGTCGGAATGCGGCAGGCCCTTGACCCCGCGACCTCAAGCTCGACAGTGAAGCGACCACTGAGGCAGCTCGGCATGTGTTCCACGCTGAACCAAGTCAACGCCGCCTAATGTTGTTTAATAGTCGAGTTGATGTTTGTCAAGCACAGAAGTTTCCGTGGCTGCAGGTGCCGAGTGCACAGCTGGGGAATGAATTTGACAATACTCTGGCCCAAAAGTGAGTTTCATTCTGTGGTTAAACCCGTTGTCCGTCGCCAAATTCAGCGAGCCACAGTTGCGAGCACGCTGCACTGAACTACATATAGCCCAACGGCTTAGCATATAAGGTAAACAATGTGAAAGCGCGATTGGTTTCGACATCTGACGTACAGCCGACGACGAATGCGACGCGTCGCTTCTTGGCGCTACTCCACCTTGCAGCGTGTGGCACGGGAGCTCCCGAAAGCTTTCATTTGCGCCGCGCGCGCGCAAATTCCGGCTCCGCAACGCGCCGTCGACGAACGAGAGGTTCGATGGCGCAACCAACCGCTTATGCATGCAGTGAATCTCGCACCGTCGACACCGGCGCGAAAGTACAGTCATCGAGATGGGGCGGTTTTCACGAGTGTATACCGCGGGAAGAGGGGTAGGCACGTCGTACGAGGCAGCCGCGTCGCACCGCCGTCAAAACATCGGAGTCAAGGTCGGTGGTTCGCAAGTCGCGCCCGTTGCAAAAGGAACGAACACGCGAGACACTTTCGGCTCGATAACATCTTCCGTGGTTAGCTAGAACTTGAGTCTGAGTTTGAGTCTTTATTCCAGACATTCATTTGCATATACGTGGCTAAAGAGAAAGGGAAAAAATTGATAAGCAAGATGCAAATTGTGCTAGGCCGTGAACTGGTTTTTCTTGTTTTCCTTTTCTTTTTTTTCTCAAAAGGGCATTGGGCTTTGTTCGGCCAGCCGTAAGCATAATTCATTCTACAGCGCAACTTTACCTACAGGGTAGTTCCAAAACGATCCCGACCACGTGTCGAAGTGGTGTGGGCGGTGCCGAGGAGTCACGGGCGCACTGTGCAAAGCTGAACAGTAGAGCCGGCGAAGCCTAGAGGAACATTGGTCGGAGGATATAGCGGACAGTATAGGAGCATTGAGCTCGGATATAGCGAAGCGCTGAACGGACTCCAGCACAGAGGAGAATAGTTACATCTAATGAAGCGTTTGCAATGTCGTGAGCAAATGTTGCTCAGTTTAACCTTGATGTGTGCACAAGGCGTCGAGTGTAACAAAGGAGCATGCTGGATAAAGTGAAACGTTTCGATGCACCTGGGAATATAGCAACTGTTGCACCGGATAACTGGTGCGTTTAAACAGTACGGAGTCGGTACATCATACCAGAGAAGACACCGCGGAATATAAGGGAGATTAAAGAAGTACTAAGCTCGGACATACTAAAACGCAAACGCATTTGGATACTTCGGCCGGTTAGATCCCCAGATCTTCCGAAGGACTTGATAACTTCCTTATACAGTTCCGCAATCTTTGGGGCATGCATCAGTTGCTGGCGGTTGCATACATCAGCATGGGTTTTTTTTTTTCTTCTTCTTCTAAGCATAAGAAGGAAGGAGCAGCCAAGAATTATATTAATGTGATGAGTTCGTGTGGAAGTCTTGCCACACGTGGAAACACATAGGATGTTTGCTAAGGGTGGTGAACGGGAGTTGCATCCCTTGGTGGCTTCGACACGCTGAACATAAGCCAAACGCGGCCGTCCTCAGCGAGCCGTAGTGCGCTTAGCCAGCGGACTCGTGGCCGCACCCCGCGGCAGCCGCGGCATTGACGCCATGTAGCCGAGCACAGCTTGATGTCGGCTATCGACCAATAGCAGCCATCTAAGGGAATGACGAAATAAAGCGTCCGGTGACGAAATAAAGCGTCCAGCAAAGAGTGAGAACAGGGTCTTCTGTTGAAAAGAGAGCGTTTGAGAGAAAGGCGACTTCGCGATCCGGTGGCGAGCTCCTTGCACTACGTACTGCAGCAAAACTTGACGGAGACGTTCACAGCAGCGTACGCTACCCGCTGGCTATTCTATTTCACCAAGCCCGTGGAGTAGTTCAGGGCACCTTTAAAAGCACGCAGTTCATGTACACGTGTACACGTGGTACACATTCCAGATCTACTATATAGCACTTGTCCAAAAATATACAAAGTGTCAGAGGAAGACGAAGACTTGAAAAAAAAAAAAGGATCAACAGTGTTTTAACAAAAGAAGACTCAGGCTGAACCCGGCGTTTCTACCAGGAGGCGTACCTTCGTCAGGGGACAAATGAAGCTTCAGACGTCATTCTTTTCTTTTGCTCATGTTAATATTTAACGAGGAGTGGTTTCCATGATGGCGGCTTAGTTTGGCATCCGCGTCGGGTGAATGATACGTGACTGCTGTTTACGTTTTCTTTCTTTTTTTTCCCCACTCCTAGTTCCGTCGCTGTTCTCCGTCCTGTTCAACCTGATCAAACCCCTGCTCACAGGAAACACGCTTACGAAAGTTCACGTTCTCGGCAAAGGCAAGTGTCATTTTAGAATGTCAACTATTCGTTTTGATCACGGACATTGCTATTGCTTAGGCCGATACTATTTCTAAAACGAAATCAGTGATACGCAGCAGGCGCAAAGCATGTAACACAGACGACATGTTTTCATTTCGCACTGAGACGTCAACCGTTAACCGGCCATTTTTACGGCAGCGTTAAATCTAGCAGTGTCACCGGCATCCACAATTGGGGGTGGTCGTTGTGCTTTTGCTACAGGCGATGTTAGTCTGGCGGTTAATGTCAGCAGTTCCTCCTCCCGATTGCCGCTCTCAAGAATAGTAAGCGTGCTACCCCTGGTCTATTCGTTCCCATTTACATGAAAACGCGAGAGGACACGACATAGTGCGCGGGAAAGCGCGACAAGGCCTCCAGAACTAAGCGAGGCTCTTCCAGAAACGGAATAACACGCGTCACATGCATGTGAAAAATTATCTCAGTTCGTCATTATCTGTCGCGGTAGTTTACCTTTTCACTTTCGTATATCAGTTGTTTTTAGCACCAGGACGCAAACAAGTTTCGCCCTGTAAGTATTCGATTCGATACCGTTTTGGCAGTACAGACGCCTGTACAGTTATCTGCAAAAAGCGGTCGACATGCTGCAGTGTTTGCACGCTGTTCTGGAGATATCAGGGACGGGAGAATTGTCTGGCGCTACCGGACTAGCAGGCCACCGTTGTTTGCACTGTCCTTGCGGCAGCGAAAACCACCGATGCAGTGAGTGAGTGCGGCCACACAATGGGGCAAAGGCACGCCTTCATTTTGCGGTTTGGTGACTGCTGAAGTTCGCCGGCTGCAATGTAATGCCGTGGACATAAGGGAGCCTTTAAATTAAGGCAAAAAGTGGCTGCCAGCAGCTGTGAAGCTGCCTCTAATCGTCTACCGCAGACGACTAGAGATACTTCTTAAGTCTCATATACGTTAACGATCTAGACAACCTTCTTAAGTGTGTTTAGACCACTCTTGCATTCTAAGAACTTGTGCTTGAGTGTGCACTGAACACTGCTCCACTTTTTCCTGTGCGTTTCCTTTTTACCTTGGCAGTGCTCTTGGGTGAATCACAACATCTCGCTTTCGTGAAATTACCTCCACGTTTTGGGGCTCCCATAAAACGGATTTGTCATACACCGCTATTGGTCTTTCGTGTGCCATTCCCGCTGATCAACGTGAACGAGAGCGTCGCACCAAAGCAAAGATTTACACGAGCGTGCGGTGTCGGGGCCACTAAACGTGTGCTTCTTGTGGCGCGCAGGCGACAACTGGAAGGAAGAGATCCTGAAGTACGTGGATGCCGACCAGCTGCCCAAGCAGTGGGGTGGCAACTGCGTCGACGAGAACACCGGCGACCCATTCTGCTCGACGCACGTGAGTTGACTTCTCGCCTAACAGCGATCTCCTTTCCTGCCGGCCGACCCTATAGCTTCGTTCACACTCACTGTGCCCCACCGAATGGCATTCGCATTCTTGAATTCTTCCCGGCACAACACGAGGCTTACTTCCGAGTACTGAATTGTCGCGAGCACGAGTATTTGAGTTCGAACACAATATACTCCAATAATTTCGTTCTTAGATTTTTATATAGAAGTGCACTTCAGTTTCCTCTGTACGAAGAATGATGTAAGGCACACCGCAGTGGCAGTCGACCACACTATCACACACAGTTAATTTCACACAATTATTTTTCAGGTTTCTTTAAATATTCCGTTTCGTGATTCATGTTTTCTGCTGAGTTTTAATATTCGAATTGTTTACTTCGGCGCTGACGCGGCGATGCGCAGGAAGAAAGCAGAAGACTAAAAGTAGAGAGACTGGCGACATCAGCCACCATTCGTTTTTGAAAGGATACTTATAAATCTATCAATCCATAGGCAACTTGATCGAGCTGTACGAGCGCACAACGCTGTAGAACAAGGACATGTGCCTCAGATTCTTACATGGAGATAACCAAATGTACAAGTGTGGAAGCCTGCCCGTCTGGTCAACACTGGTCAACG
Source organism: Dermacentor variabilis (assembly GCF_050947875.1). Lineage (NCBI taxonomy): Eukaryota > Metazoa > Arthropoda > Arachnida > Ixodida > Ixodidae > Dermacentor > Dermacentor variabilis. The sequence continues at coordinate 97,919,080 of NC_134570.1, read as the reverse complement.
CTAGTAGACACTGGTCAACAGTGTAGCATCGCACGGAAGACGAGGACGAAAGAATGAAGCACGAACACTGCGCAGACTTGATTATTGATTCGATCTATCGGCATTCTGCGAAAAAAAAATATACAGGCCAAAGAATAATGAAACAGGTCACCATATGTATTGACTCTGAGATAAAAGTTAACGCACCCAGCCCTTGCCTGCAAGCGTATGTTCTCCGCGTCGTGCTTGTGTGCCTTTCCTTCGTTCTGGTCGTTAGCGCTTTGCTGCTGATTCCAACCGAGAGCTCGTTGGTCTCGCAACTTTGTACATACGCTAAATTACTATGATTCCCCCGTATCAACAGTGGCGGAACAAGGAATGGTCACCGGGAGCAGATGCTTCAACAAGAGGACTGTCTTCGTCAGTCCGAATCGGAAGACAAATCCCCTTCTAGAAACGCTAGAGACATTGCTTGTTCGCCACTGTTGACCACTTCAAGTCTCCACCTTCCTGTATACTTCTGTCTTGTTTCAATACCGTTTGCCGTGCAATGCAAAAGATCAAGCCGCAATCCAGCTGGAATTACATCGCTCAACGCTTGCGCTCAGCAAGACGGCTTGCTGGCACATGGTAGTTACAGTGCAACAGACACGGACAAAAAGAATAGAAGGGGACACAGTACGGTGCGGGCTTACAAGTGACGTTTAATGGAAGAAAACAACCGATATATAACATGCATCACATGAACAATCAGCTCCCCCTTTACCCCGGCATACGCAGATACACAATCGAAAACAACCTTCACATCCCAGATGGCGCACGCTTCGATGCTGATACACGTGTCACAGCTGATTAACCAATGTAGCTAACAAGCAAATTACTAAGGCACAAGGCAATTATGTGGCTTTACCCAAGATCTAACAAGGCAACCTCGCTATCTCGTAGCGAAATGGCAGGGTGGCCGACACATAGTAAGCCTGTCTTTCTAGTGTGATGAGCCTCTATTAATTCACGTGAGAGCTTTTCACGGTGTCGGAAGAACACAATAGTACTTTCAAAAAACGGAAGACCCACCGTCGCGGCAATGCATAGAAAGGTGCGAACGCGCAAGACCCTTCAAAGAACTAGGGTGCTCCCTTAGTCGAATGTTCGAGCATCTTCCAGTCTGTGCGATATAATGTGGGCCGCAAGAAAAACGAATCGAATTAACAACATTTTGCGTGTAAGGGACACGATTCCATGTGATGTTTCACTTTGCAGTCCCCTGAAACTAGATAACTTGCCTCATTAAGCCTCGTCACCTTATTTCTCCCACTTTCATACATAAGGTGAGGACAGCTCTTGGTTAGGACGCCTCTTATTGCGTGAGTGACAACACCATGCTTTATAAGTTTCGAATGGCTAAAACTATAATCAAGAAGAGACTTAAAAGGTATCGGATGATATCCCCAGCACACGTGATCTCTCGTAGAAGTAAGCTTAATTTCAAGATTGCAGCGCTTCTTCTTCAAGGACTTGAAAAGGGAAGTTGAGACCATGTTCTTGTTCCCTAAATAGCTTCGTTACATCGACGAAATCTCGGCGAAAGTTACTTTTCTCCACAAAAATCAAATAATAAGCCATGTGTCTGAAAATATTAAGAGCAAGCTCACTCAGATTTCCATTAACTTGTTGTTCAATGGACCTTAAAAAGATATTACTGAGCAAAGGCGCAACACAGGAGGCTATAGGCAGACGCCAGCTTTCTGGACAAATACGTTACCTTACCACCCCCGACCAAAGGTGACTTAAAATAGAAATCAAGAAGCTCCAAAAAACTTGCAACCGGAATTTTACGCCTTTCAGGAAATTTCAGTTCATCCGTTTGATCGTGTGTGTACTCCTTAACAAACAGCAGGAGACGTACATGCGGTAAAGCATACTATAGATTTCCTACGCCCGCGGAATTTCCCCGATTGCGCGAATTTTTCCCACATTTCTACACACTGCGCGAACGTCAACTTCCTTTTGTATACTCGCCTGTGTACTCACTGTGTAAGAAAATAGTCAATGCAACAGGGGTACACACTGGGTGACTTGGCCAGGGATCGGGAATCTAGCGTGAAAGGCTACCCCGCTTTTGGAGCCTCCGTAGCTCGTTGTCAGTCGTGTCGGCGTTGCCGTGTTTCTGGCCAACGTGTCCAGACACAACGCCTGCAAGAAGCTGTGTCACAGCCATTTTTGCCCACCATTTGCCTAATGCATTGCCCAATGCATTGCCTAATGCAGTGCCTAGGTCGTACGCAGAATCTTTGGGAATTGGAAATGATCGCCACACTGAGACTAGCAAGGTGCGGTGCCGTTGGTGCCGGTTCTAAGGCAACAGATTCACGTGCTAAACACGAGCTTGCATGCGCCCATATTCAAGTTTCGCAAGAGCTCGCCAAAGTTAAGGGACACAAACTTCGCTTATGTTCACTGACACAAGTTAATCGTCAAAGTGATCTTGTCTTACGGAAGGTGGCTGACCAAGATGAAAAGGTGAACATGAAGTGTCATTGTAGGTAGTGAAGCCGCCTATTAAAACACACTGCGTGGCAAACAAACTGTATGGCATTTGTGGATGATTAACAAGGGTTCCACTGATTTACGCAATACGGAAAGAACCGTTCGCATTCGTTTTATCGCTTATTCATTCGCAAGAAAGATTTAGCCTAGATTTCTCCTTCACAATAAGTTTTAATTGCAGTGGGCCTTTTGAATGGCGTCATAGGGACCTCGCGTCTTCTGTTCTATAAGCGATAGTGGACTGAATCAGCGTCAAGCAAAGCGTGTTTGACACATTTGCAGTGCTCGTTCACCCATTCACGGCAATGAGGAGCCTGCCTTTATAACTACTTTTCCCCGACGCGCTTGCGAACGTGCTCCGTTCTGCCCGAGGAAAGCTGTCAACATTTCCTTTCAACATCGATGACGCAGTCGTGTGCGTACTGACGCAAATATATTGACGAAATACCACGACGGGGGTTAAGTGCATAAATTTTCGGCCTTCGTAAAGCACACCTTCCATTTCTTAAAGCGGTGGAGCTCCTGGAAGAAAATTCAAGCGAATGATGAAAGCCACGCCTGGCGCTTTAACAATACTGCCTAATGAATGCATGAAAAATTATATATAGCATATGGTGGCCAGAACGGATTCAGCCGGCTAGGGACAGGGATAACTAGAGATTAGATGAGAGCCGTCCTTGTTCTGGCGGTGGGCACAGTTATGATGATAATTGCTATGATTATAGTGGCGGTAGTGGCTATGATGATATATTGCGATGTGACTGCTTGTTGTTGCAGATTGACTTCGTATTACTGCGTGGACGACGCGCAGAAGTCGGATTAAAACAGTGCGGATTCGTTCCGTCAGTATAGCGACATTTCCAGTAGCAACAAAGTACGTAACATGCGAGAAAACTGCACTGTGCAAAATGTGTTGTACTCTCCTGATGTACTGCTTGTTTGTGCTTCTTCGAAAAGATATTTCAGCAGGACGCACTTCTATATGGCCAAATAAGTAGCATCGGCAATTATTTCAGGTGCTGTCTTGACTAGGCACAGATTTTTGTTTCAGCATTTAATTCCTGGTTAGGTACTGCTCCACCTCTAAATTTAGGCGCTCAACGAATTGGTTTTCTTTTTTAAGGCGAAGCCTTAGATCTCTATGCTTAAAGGTCGCGTTGTGAGGTACAGTTAATCGGAGCGCTCGTGCCACTGCTTGCGCATTCGGCTTCGTCTTCTTCCACATCGCTTCTTCCTCATCGCTGCCACATCGATGCCGCTAATCATGCCGAGAAAAAGGGACCTATACGATGCCGTGTAACGCACTCCCCTAGACAGTTAATAGGAGCGCTCGTGCCACTGCTGGCGCATTCGGCTTCGTCTTCTTCCACATCGCTTCTTCCTCATCGCTGCCACATCGATGCCGCTAATCATGCCGAGAAAAAGGGACCTATACGATGCCGTGTAACGCACTCCCTAGACAGTTAATCGGAGCGCTCGTGGCACTGCTGGCGCATTCGGATTCGTCTTCTTCCACATCGCTTCTTCCTCATCGCTGCCACATCGATGCCGCTAATCATGCCGAGAAAAAGGGACCTATACGATGCCGTGTAACGCACTCCCCTAGACATTTAATCGGAGCGCTCGTGCCACTGCTGGCGCATTCGGCTTCGTCTTCTTCCACATCGCTTCTTCCTCATCGCTGCCACATCGATGCCGCTACTCATGCCGAGAAAAAGGGACCTATACGATGCCGTGTAACGCACTCCCTAGACAGTTAATCGGAGCGCTCGTGGCACTGCTGGCGCATTCGGATTCGTCTTCTTCCACATCGCTTCTTCCTCATCGCTGCCACATCGATGCCGCTAATCATGCCGAGAAAAAGGGACCTATACGATGCCGTGTAACGCACTCCCCTAGACATTTAATCGGAGCGCTCGTGCCACTGCTGGCGCATTCGGCTTCGTCTTCCACATCGCTTCTTCCTCATCGCTGCCACATCGATGCCGCTACTCATGCCGAGAAAAAGGGACCTATATGATGCCGTGTAACGCACTGCCCTAGACAGTTAATAGGAGCGCTCGTGCCACTGCTGGCGCATTCAGCTTCGTCTTCTTCCACATCGCTTCTTCCTCATCGCTGCCACATCGATGCCGCTAATCATGCCGAGAAAAAGGGACCTATACGATGCCGTGTAACGCACTCCCCTAGACATTTAATCGGAGCGCTCGTGCCACTGCTGGCGCATTCGGCTTCGTCTTCTTCCACATCGCTTCTTCCTCATCGCTGCCACATCGATGCCGCTACTCATGCCGAGAAAAAGGGACCTATACGATGCCGTGTAACGCACTCCCTAGACAGTTAATCGGAGCGCTCGTGGCACTGCTGGCGCATTCGGATTCGTCTTCTTCCACATCGCTTCTTCCTCATCGCTGCCACATCGATGCCGCTAATCATGCCGAGAAAAAGGGACCTATACGATGCCGTGTAACGCACTCCCCTAGACATTTAATCGGAGCGCTCGTGCCACTGCTTGCGCATTCGGCTTCGTCTTCTTCCACATCGCTTCTTCCTCATCGCTGCCACATCGATGCCGCTAATCATGCCGAGAAAAAGGGACCTATACGATGCCGTGTAACGCACTCCCCTAGACAGTTAATAGGAGCGCTCGTGCCACTGCTGGCGCATTCAGCTTCGTCTTCTTCCACATCGCTTCTTCCTCATCGCTGCCACATCGATGCCGCTAATCATGCCGAGAAAAAGGGACCTATACGATGCCGTGTAACGCACTCCCTAGACAGTTAATCGGAGCGCTCGTGCCACTGCTGGCGCATTCGGCTTCGTCTTCTTCCACATCGCTTCTTCCTCATCGCTGCCACATCGATGCCGCTAATCATGCCGAGAAAAAGGGACCTATATGATGCCGTGTAACGCACTCCCCTAGACAGTTAATAGGAGCGCTCGTGCCACTGCTGGCGCATTCAGCTTCGTCTTCTTCCACATCGCTTCTTCCTCATCGCTGCCACATCGATGCCGCTAATCATGCCGAGAAAAAGGGACCTATATGATGCCGTGTAACGCACTCCCCTAGACAGTTAATAGGAGCGCTCGTGCCACTGCTGGCGCATTCGGCTTCGTCTTCTTCCACATCGCTTCTTCCTCATCGCTGCCACATCGATGCCGCTAATCATGCCGAGAAAAAGGGACCTATATGATGCCGTGTAACGCACTCCCCTAAACAGTTAATCGGAGCGCTTGTGCCACTGCTGGCGCATTCGGCTTCGTCTTCTTCCACATCGCTTCTTCCTCATCGCTGCCACATCGATGCCGCTAATCATGCCGAGAAAAAGGGACCTATACGATGCCGTGTAACGCACTCCCCTAGACATTTAATCGGAGCGCTCGTGCCACTGCTGGCGCATTCGGCTTCGTCTTCTTCCACATCGCTTCTTCCTCATCGCTGCCACATCGATGCCGCTACTCATGCCGAGAAAAAGGGACCTATACGATGCCGTGTAACGCACTCCCCTAGACAGTTAATCGGAGCGCTCGTGCCACTGCTGGCGCATTCGGCTTCGTCTTCTTCCACATCGCTTCTTCCTCATCACTGCCACATCGATGCCGCTAATCATGCCGAGAAAAAGGGACCTATACGATGCCGTGTAACGCACTCCCCTAGACAGTTAATCGGAGCGCTCGTGCCACTGCTGGCGCATTCGGCTTCGTCTTCTTCCACATCGCTTCTTTCTCATCGATGCCACATCGATGCCGCTAATCATGCCGAGAAAAAGGGACCTATACGATGCCGTGTAACGCACTCCCCTAGACAGTTAATAGGAGCGCTCGTGCCACTGCTGGCGCATTCGGCTTCGTCTTCTTCCACATCGCTTCTTCCTCATCACTGCCACATCGATGCCGCTAATCATGCCGAGAAAAAGGGACCTATACGATGCCGTGTAACGCACTCCCCTAGACAGTTAATAGGAGCGCTCGTGCCACTGCTGGCGCATTCGGCTTCGTCTTCTTCCACATCGCTTCTTTCTCATCGATGCCACATCGATGCCGCTAATCATGCCGAGAAAAAGGGACCTATACGATGCCGTGTAACGCACTCCCCTAGACAGTTAATAGGAGCGCTCGTGCCACTGCTGGCGCATTCGGCTTCGTCTTCTTCCACATCGCTTCTTCCTCATCGCTGCCACATCGATGCCGCTAATCATGCCGAGAAAAAGGGACCTATACGATGCCGTGTAACGCACTCCCCTAGACAGTTAATAGGAGCGCTCGTGCCACTGCTGGCGCATTCGGCTTCGTCTTCTTCCACATCGCTTCTTCCTCATCGCTGCCACATCGATGCCGCTAATCATGCCGAGAAAAAGGGACCTATACGATGCCGTGTAACGCACTCCCCTAGACAGTTAATAGGAGCGCTCGTGCCACTGCTGGCGCATTCGGCTTCCTCTTCTTCCACATCGCTTCTTCCTCATCGATGCCACATCGATGCCGCTAATCATGCCGAGAAAAAGGGACCTATATGATGCCGTGTAACGCACTCCCCTAGACAGTTAATAGGAGCGCTCGTGCCACTCCTGGCGCATTCGGCTTCGTCTTCTTCCACATCGCTTCTTCCTCATCGCTGCCACATCGATGCCGCTAATCATGCCGAGAAAAAGGGACCTATATGATGCCGTGTAACGCACTCCCCTAAACAGTTAATCGGAGCGCTTGTGCCACTGCTGGCGCATTCGGCTTCGTCTTCTTCCACATCGCTTCTTCCTCATCGCTGCCACATCGATGCCGCTAATCATGCCGAGAAAAAGGGACCTATACGATGCCGTGTAACGCACTCCCCTAGACATTTAATCGGAGCGCTCGTGCCACTGCTGGCGCATTCGGCTTCGTCTTCTTCCACATCGCTTCTTCCTCATCGCTGCCACATCGATGCCGCTACTCATGCCGAGAAAAAGGGACCTATATGATGCCGTGTAACGCACTCCCCTAGACAGTTAATAGGAGCGCTCGTGCCACTGCTGGCGCATTCGGCTTCGTCTTCTTCCACATCGCTTCTTCCTCATCGCTGCCACATCGATGCCGCTAATCATGCCGAGAAAAAGGGACCTATATGATGCCGTGTAACGCACTCCCCTAAACAGTTAATCGGAGCGCTTGTGCCACTGCTGGCGCATTCGGCTTCGTCTTCTTCCACATCGCTTCTTCCTCATCGCTGCCACATCGATGCCGCTAATCATGCCGAGAAAAAGGGACCTATACGATGCCGTGTAACGCACTCCCCTAGACATTTAATCGGAGCGCTCGTGCCACTGCTGGCGCATTCGGCTTCGTCTTCTTCCACATCGCTTCTTCCTCATCGCTGCCACATCGATGCCGCTACTCATGCCGAGAAAAAGGGACCTATACGATGCCGTGTAACGCACTCCCCTAGACAGTTAATCGGAGCGCTCGTGCCACTGCTGGCGCATTCGGCTTCGTCTTCTTCCACATCGCTTCTTCCTCATCACTGCCACATCGATGCCGCTAATCATGCCGAGAAAAAGGGACCTATACGATGCCGTGTAACGCACTCCCCTAGACAGTTAATAGGAGCGCTCGTGCCACTGCTTGCGCATTCGGCTTCGTCTTCTTCCACATCGCTTCTTCCTCATCACTGCCACATCGATGCCGCTAATCATGCCGAGAAAAAGGGACCTATACGATGCCGTGTAACGCACTCCCCTAGACAGTTAATAGGAGCGCTCGTGCCACTGCTGGCGCATTCGGCTTCGTCTTCTTCCACATCGCTTCTTCCTCATCGCTGCCACATCGATGCCGCTACTCATGCCGAGAAAAAGGGACCTATACGATGCCGTGTAACGCACTCCCCTAGACAGTTAATCGGAGCGCTCGTGCCACTGCTGGTGCATTCGGCTTCGTCTTCTTCCACATCGCTTCTTCCTCATCGCTGCCACATCGATGTCGCTACTCATGCCGAGAAAAAGGGACCTATACGATGCCGTGTAACGCACTCCCCTAGACAGTTAATCGGAGCGCTCGTGCCACTGCTGGCGCATTCGGCTTCGTCTTCTTCCACATCGCTTCTTCCTCATCACTGCCACATCGATGCCGCTAATCATGCCGAGAAAAAGGGACCTATACGATGCCGTGTAACGCACTCCCCTAGACAGTTAATCGGAGCGCTCGTGCCACTGCTTGCGCATTCGGCTTCGTCTTCTTCCACATCGCTTCTTTCTCATCGATGCCACATCGATGCCGCTAATCATGCCGAGAAAAAGGGACCTATACGATGCCGTGTAACGCACTCCCCTAGACAGTTAATAGGAGCGCTCGTGCCACTGCTGGCGCATTCGGCTTCGTCTTCTTCCACATCGCTTCTTCCTCATCGCTGCCACATCGATGCCGCTAATCATGCCGAGAAAAAGGGACCTATACGATGCCGTGTAACGCACTCCCCTAGACAGTTAATAGGAGCGCTCGTGCCACTGCTGGCGCATTCGGCTTCGTCTTCTTCCACATCGCTTCTTTCTCATCGATGCCACATCGATGCCGCTAATCATGCCGAGAAAAAGGGACCTATACGATGCCGTGTAACGCACTCCCCTAGACAGTTAATAGGAGCGCTCGTGCCACTGCTGGCGCATTCGGCTTCGTCTTCTTCCACATCGCTTCTTCCTCATCGCTGCCACATCGATGCCGCTAATCATGCCGAGAAAAAGGGACCTATACGATGCCGTGTAACGCACTCCCCTAGACAGTTAATAGGAGCGCTCGTGCCACTGCTGGCGCGAATGTCTTCTTCCACATCGCTTCTTCCTCATCGCTGCCACATCGATGCCGCTAATCATGCCGAGAAAAAGGGACCTATACGATGCCGTGTAACGCACTCCCCTAGACAGTTAATAGGAGCGCTCGTGCCACTGCTGGCGCATTCGGCTTCGTCTTCTTCCACATCGCTTCTTCCTCATCGCTGCCACATCGATGCCGCTAATCATGCCGAGAAAAAGGGACCTATACGATGCCGTGTAACGCACTCCCCTAGACAGTTAATAGGAGCGCTCGTGCCACTGCTGGCGCATTCGGCTTCGTCTTCTTCCACATCGCTTCTTCCTCATCGCTGCCACATCGATTCCGCTAATCATGCCGAGAAAGAGGGACCTATACGATGCCGTGTAACGCACTCCCTAGACAGTTAATCGGAGCGCTCGTGCCACTGCTGGCGCATTCGGCTTCGTCTTCTTCCACTTCGCTTCTTCCTCATCGCTGCCACATCGATGCCGCTAATCATGCCGAGAAAAAGGGACCTATACGATGCCGTGTAACGCACTCCCCTAGACAGTTAATAGGAGCGCTCGTGCCACTGCTGGCGCATTCGGCTTCGTCTTCTTCCACATCGCTTCTTCCTCATCGCTGCCACATCGATGCCGCTAATCATGCCGAGAAAGAGGGACCTATACGATGCCGTGTAACGCACTCCCCTCGACAGTTAATCGGAGCGCTCGTGCCACTGCTTGCGCATTCGGCTTCGTCTTCTTCCACATCGCTTCTTCCTCATCGCTGCCACATCGATGCCGCTAATCATGCCGAGAAAAAGGGACCTATACGATGCCGTGTAATGCACTCCCCTAGACAGTTAATAGGAGCGCTCGTGCCACTGCTGGCGCATTCGGCTTCGTCTTCTTCCACATCGCTTCTTCCTCATCGCTGCCACATCGATGCCGCTAATCATGCCGAGAAAAAGGGACCTATATGATGCCGTGTAACGCACTCCCCTAGACAGTTAATCGGAGCGCTCGTGGCACTGCTGGCGCATTCGGATTCGTCTTCTTCCACATCGCTTCTTCCTCATCGCTGCCACATCGATGCCGCTAATCATGCCGAGAAAAAGGGACCTATACGATGCCGTGTAACGCACTCCCCTAGACATTTAATCGGAGCGCTCGTGCCACTGCTGGCGCATTCGGCTTCGTCTTCTTCCACATCGCTTCTTCCTCATCGCTGCCACATCGATGCCGCTACTCATGCCGAGAAAAAGGGACCTATACGATGCCGTGTAACGCACTCCCCTAGACAGTTAATCGGAGCGCTCGTGCCACTGCTGGCGCATTCGGCTTCGTCTTCTTCCACATCGCTTCTTCCTCATCACTGCCACATCGATGCCGCTAATCATGCCGAGAAAAAGGGACCTATACGATGCCGTGTAACGCACTCCCCTAGACAGTTAATAGGAGCGCTCGTGCCACTGCTGGCGCATTCGGCTTCGTCTTCTTCCACATCGCTTCTTTCTCATCGATGCCACATCGATGCCGCTAATCATGCCGAGAAAAAGGGACCTATACGATGCCGTGTAACGCACTCCCCTAGACAGTTAATAGGAGCGCTCGTGCCACTGCTGGCGCATTCGGCTTCGTCTTCTTCCACATCGCTTCTTCCTCATCGCTGCCACATCGATGCCGCTAATCATGCCGAGAAAGAGGGACCTATACGATGCCGTGTAACGCACTCCCCTAGACAGTTAATCGGAGCGCTCGTGCCACTGCTTGCGCATTCGGCTTCGTCTTCTTCCACATCGCTACTTCCTCATCGCTGCCACATCGATGCCGCTAATCATGCCGAGAAAAAGGGACCTATACGATGCCGTGTAACGCACTCCCCTAGACAGTTAATAGGAGCGCTCGTGCCACTGCTGGCGCATTCGGCTTCGTCTTCTTCCACATCGCTTCTTCCTCATCGCTGCCACATCGATGCCGCTAATCATGCCGAGAAAAAGGGACCTATATGATGCCGTGTAACGCACTCCCCTAGACAGTTAATCGGAGCGCTCGTGGCACTGCTGGCGCATTCGGATTCGTCTTCTTCCACATCGCTTCTTCCTCATCGCTGCCACATCGATGCCGCTAATCATGCCGAGAAAAAGGGACCTATACGATGCCGTGTAACGCACTCCCCTAGACATTTAATCGGAGCGCTCGTGCCACTGCTGGCGCATTCGGCTTCGTCTTCTTCCACATCGCTTCTTCCTCATCGCTGCCACATCGATGCCGCTACTCATGCCGAGAAAAAGGGACCTATACGATGCCGTGTAACGCACTCCCCTAGACAGTTAATCGGAGCGCTCGTGCCACTGCTGGCGCATTCGGCTTCGTCTTCTTCCACATCGCTTCTTCCTCATCACTGCCACATCGATGCCGCTAATCATGCCGAGAAAAAGGGACCTATACGATGCCGTGTAACGCACTCCCCTAGACAGTTAATCGGAGCGCTCGTGCCACTGCTGGCGCATTCGGCTTCGTCTTCTTCCACATCGCTTCTTTCTCATCGATGCCACATCGATGCCGCTAATCATGCCGAGAAAAAGGGACCTATACGATGCCGTGTAACGCACTCCCCTAGACAGTTAATAGGAGCGCTCGTGCCACTGCTGGCGCATTCGGCTTCGTCTTCTTCCACATCGCTTCTTTCTCATCGATGCCACATCGATGCCGCTAATCATGCCGAGAAAAAGGGACCTATACGATGCCGTGTAACGCACTCACCTAGAAAGTCAATAGGAGCGCTCGTGCCACTGCTGGCGCATTCGGCTTCGTCTTCTTCCACATCGCTTCTTCCTCATCGCTGCCACATCGATGCCGCTAATCATGCCGAGAAAAAGGGACCTATACGATGCCGTGTAACGCACTCCCCTAGACAGTTAATAGGAGCGCTCGTGCCACTGCTGGCGCATTCGGCTTCGTCTTCTTCCACATCGCTCCTTCCTCATCGCTGCCACATCGATGCCGCTAATCATGCCGAGAAAAAGGGACCTATACGATGCCGTGTAACGCACTCCCCTAGACAGTTAATCGGAGCGCTCGTGCCACTGCTTGCGCATTCGGCTTCGTCTTCTTCCACATCGCTTCTTCCTCATCGCTGCCACATCGATGCCGCTAATCATGCCGAGAAAAAGGGACCTATACGATGCCGTGTAACGCACTCCCCTAGACAGTTAATAGGAGCGCTCGTGCCACTGCTGGCGCATTCGGCTTCGTCTTCTTCCACATCGCTTCTTCCTCATCGCTGCCACATCGATGCCGCTAATCATGCCGAGAAAAAGGGACCTATACGATGCCGTGTAACGCACTCCCCTAGACAGTTAATAGGAGCGCTCGTGCCACTGCTGGCGCATTCGGCTTCGTCTTCTTCCACATCGCTTCTTCCTCATCGCTGCCACATCGATGCCGCTAATCATGCCGAGAAAAAGGGACCTATACGATGCCGTGTAACGCACTCCCCTAGACATTTAATCGGAGCGCTCGTGCCACTGCTTGCGCATTCGGCTTCGTCTTCTTCCACATCGCTTCTTCCTCATCGCTGCCACATCGATGCCGCTAATCATGCCGAGAAAAAGGGACCTATACGATGCCGTGTAACGCACTCCCCTAGACAGTTAATCGGAGCGCTCGTGCCACTGCTTGCGCATTCGGCTTCGTCTTCTTCCACATCGCTTCTTCCTCATCGCTGCCACATCGATGCCGCTAATCATGCCGAGAAAAAGGGACCTATACGATGCCGTGTAACGCACTCCCCTAGACAGTTAATAGGAGCGCTCGTGCCACTGCTGGCGCATTCGGCTTCGTCTTCTTCCACATCGCTTCTTTCTCATCGATGCCACATCGATGCCGCTAATCATGCCGAGAAAAAGGGACCTATACGATGCCGTGTAACGCACTCCCCTAGACAGTTAATAGGAGCGCTCGTGCCACTGCTGGCGCATTCGGCTTCGTCTTCTTCCACATCGCTTCTTCCTCATCGCTGCCACATCGATGCCGCTAATCATGCCGAGAAAAAGGGACCTATACGATGCCGTGTAACGCACTCCCCTAGACAGTTAATAGGAGCGCTCGTGCCACTGCTGGCGCATTCGGCTTCGTCTTCTTCCACATCGCTTCTTTCTCATCGATGCCACATCGATGCCGCTAATCATGCCGAGAAAAAGGGACCTATACGATGCCGTGTAACGCACTCACCTAGGAAGTTAATAGGAGCGCTCGTGCCACTGCTGGCGCATTCGGCTTCGTCTTCTTCCACATCGCTTCTTCCTCATCGCTGCCACATCGATGCCGCTAATCATGCCGAGAAAAAGGGACCTATACGATGCCGTGTAACGCACTCCCCTAGACAGTTAATAGGAGCGCTCGTGCCACTGCTGGCGCATTCGGCTTCGTCTTCTTCCACATCGCTCCTTCCTCATCGCTGCCACATCGATGCCGCTAATCATGCCGAGAAAAAGGGACCTATACGATGCCGTGTAACGCACTCCCCTAGACAGTTAATCGGAGCGCTCGTGCCACTGCTTGCGCATTCGGCTTCGTCTTCTTCCACATCGCTTCTTCCTCATCGCTGCCACATCGATGCCGCTAATCATGCCGAGAAAAAGGGACCTATACGATGCCGTGTAACGCACTCCCCTAGACAGTTAATAGGAGCGCTCGTGCCACTGCTGGCGCATTCGGCTTCGTCTTCTTCCACATCGCTTCTTCCTCATCGCTGCCACATCGATGCCGCTAATCATGCCGAGAAAAAGGGACCTATACGATGCCGTGTAACGCACTCCCCTAGACAGTTAATAGGAGCGCTCGTGCCACTGCTGGCGCATTCGGCTTCGTCTTCTTCCACATCGCTTCTTCCTCATCGCTGCCACATCGATGCCGCTAATCATGCCGAGAAAAAGGGACCTATACGATGCCGTGTAACGCACTCCCCTAGACAGTTAATCGGAGCGCTCGTGCCACTGCTTGCGCATTCGGCTTCGTCTTCTTCCACATCGCTTCTTCCTCATCGCTGCCACATCGATGCCGCTAATCATGCCGAGAAAAAGGGACCTATACGATGCCGTGTAACGCACTCCCCTAGACAGTTAATAGGAGCGCTCGTGCCACTGCTGGCGCATTCGGCTTCGTCTTCTTCCACATCGCTTCTTCCTCATCGCTGCCACATCGATGCCGCTAATCATGCCGAGAAAAAGGGACCTATACGATGCCGTGTAACGCACTCCCCTAGACAGTTAATAGGAGCGCTCGTGCCACTGCTGGCGCATTCGGCTTCGTCTTCTTCCACATCGCTTCTTCCTCATCGCTGCCACATCGATGCCGCTAATCATGCCGAGAAAAAGGGACCTATACGATGCCGTGTAACGCACTCCCCTAGACAGTTAATAGGAGCGCTCGTGCCACTGCTGGCGCATTCGGCTTCGTCTTCTTCCACATCGCTTCTTCCTCATCGCTGCCACATCGATGCCGCTAATCATGCCGAGAAAAAGGGACCTATACGATGCCGTGTAACGCACTCCCCTAGACAGTTAATAGGAGCGCTCGTGCCACTGCTGGCGCATTCGGCTTCGTCTTCTTCCACATCGCTCCTTCCTCATCGCTGCCACATCGATGCCGCTAATCATGCCGAGAAAAAGGGACCTATACGATGCCGTGTAACGCACTCCCCTAGACAGTTAATCGGAGCGCTCGTGCCACTGCTTGCGCATTCGGCTTCGTCTTCTTCCACATCGCTCCTTCCTCATCGCTGCCACATCGATGCCGCTAATCATGCCGAGAAAAAGGGACCTATACGATGCCGTGTAACGCACTCCCCTAGACAGTTAATAGGAGCGCTCGTGCCACTGCTGGCGCATTCGGCTTCGTCTTCTTCCACATCGCTTCTTCCTCATCGCTGCCACATCGATGCCGCTAATCATGCCGAGAAAAAGGGACCTATACGATGCCGTGTAACGCACTCACCTAGAAAGTTAATAGGAGCGCTCGTGCCACTGCTGGCGCATTCGGCTTCGTCTTCTTCCACATCGCTTCTTCCTCATCGCTGCCACATCGATGCCGCTAATCATGCCGAGAAAAAGGGACCTATACGATGCCGTGTAACGCACTCCCCTAGACAGTTAATAGGAGCGCTCGTGCCACTGCTGGCGCATTCGGCTTCGTCTTCTTCCACATCGCTCCTTCCTCATCGCTGCCACATCGATGCCGCTAATCATGCCGAGAAAAAGGGACCTATACGATGCCGTGTAACGCACTCCCCTAGACAGTTAATCGGAGCGCTCGTGCCACTGCTTGCGCATTCGGCTTCGTCTTCTTCCACATCGCTCCTTCCTCATCGCTGCCACATCGATGCCGCTAATCATGCCGAGAAAAAGGGACCTATACGATGCCGTGTAACGCACTCCCCTAGACAGTTAATAGGAGCGCTCGTGCCACTGCTGGCGCATTCGGCTTCGTCTTCTTCCACATCGCTTCTTCCTCATCGCTGCCACATCGATGCCGCTAATCATGCCGAGAAAAAGGGACCTATACGATGCCGTGTAACGCACTCCCCTAGACAGTTAATAGGAGCGCTCGTGCCACTGCTGGCGCATTCGGCTTCGTCTTCTTCCACATCGCTTCTTCCTCATCGCTGCCACATCGATGCCGCTAATCATGCCGAGAAAAAGGGACCTATACGATGCCGTGTAACGCACTCCCCTAGACAGTTAATCGGAGCGCTCGTGCCACTGCTTGCGCATTCGGCTTCGTCTTCTTCCACATCGCTTCTTCCTCATCGCTGCCACATCGATGCCGCTAATCATGCCGAGAAAAAGGGACCTATACGATGCCGTGTAACGCACTCCCCTAGACAGTTAATAGGAGCGCTCGTGCCACTGCTGGCGCATTCGGCTTCGTCTTCTTCCACATCGCTTCTTCCTCATCGCTGCCACATCGATGCCGCTAATCATGCCGAGAAAAAGGGACCTATACGATGCCGTGTAACGCACTCCCCTAGACAGTTAATAGGAGCGCTCGTGCCACTGCTGGCGCATTCGGCTTCGTCTTCTTCCACATCGCTTCTTCCTCATCGCTGCCACATCGATGCCGCTAATCATGCCGAGAAAAAGGGACCTATACGATGCCGTGTAACGCACTCCCCTAGACAGTTAATAGGAGCGCTCGTGCCACTGCTGGCGCATTCGGCTTCGTCTTCTTCCACATCGCTTCTTCCTCATCGCTGCCACATCGATGCCGCTAATCATGCCGAGAAAAAGGGACCTATACGATGCCGTGTAACGCACTCCCCTAGACAGTTAATAGGAGCGTTCGTGCCACTGCTGGCGCATTCGGCTTCGTCTTCTTCCACATCGCTTCTTCCTCATCGCTGCCACATCGATGCCACTTATCATACCGAAAAAGGCATAGTTAAATAATATAGAGGTAATTAGGACACTCGAAAACACGACCTTTGGTAGAAGTCGAAGTTGATTACAGCACAATAATTAATATATTTAATTAAGCCACCTGAACTCACGACCTTTTGTGAGAGTAGTACCTACGACCTTTAGTGTTAATTAAGGTGAGGTTGATTAAGGTACAGCTAATTAATATAGAGTTGATTAGGGCACTCGAACCCGCGACCTTTGGTGTTAATTAAGGCGATGTTGATTAAGGTAGAGCTAAATAATATAGAGGTAGTTAGAGCACTCGAAGCCGCGACCTTTGGTGGGAGTCGAACCTACGACCTTTGGTGTTTATTTGGGCGCATTTGATTAAGGCACAGTTAAATAATATAGTCGTAATTATAAGGTACTTGAACACACTACCCTTGGTGTTAATTAGGGCGAAGTTCATTAAAGTACAGTTAATTAATATAGAGTTAATAGGCACTCGAACTCACGACCTTTGGTGGGAGAAAACAAGTAATAATAAGTAACAATGCATTCGAATGAGAATGTCAAGTAATTTAATGGATGTCTCTTGAGCGAGCAGGCTTTTGCCTTCACCCTCTTTGGTATATGCTAAAGGAACTGTCATGTTTTTTTCTTTCCCATGACGATTTGCTGCTGATGCCAGTACACGTCTTCTTCATCATCATCATCATCATCAGCGTGGTTACGCCCACTGCAGGGCAAAGGCCTCTCCCATACTTCTCCAACTACCCCGGTCGTGTACTAATTGTGGCCATGTTGCCCCTGCAAACTTCTTAATGTCATACGCCCACCTCACTTTCTGCCGCCCTCTGGTACGCTTTCTTTGCCTTGGAATCCATTCCGTAACTCTTAATGACCATCGGTTATATTCCCTCCTCATTACGTGTCCTGCCCATGCCCATTTCTTTTTCTTGATTTCAACTAAGATATCATTAACTCGCGTTTGTTCCCTCACCCAATCTGCTCTTTTCTTATCCCTTAACTTTACACCTATCGTTCTCTTTCCATAGCTCGTTGCATCGTCCTCAATTTAAGTAGAACTCTATTCGAAAGCCTCCAGGTTTCTGCCCAGTACGTGAGTACTGGTAAGACACAGCTGTTATAAACTTTTCTCTTGAGGGATAATGGCAACCTGATGTTCACGATCTGAGAATGCCTTCCAAATGCACCCCAGCCCATTCTTATTCTTCTGATTATTTCACTCTCATGGTCCGGATCCGCCGTCACGACCTGTCCTAAGTAGATGTATTCCCTTACCACTTCCAGTGCCTCATTACCTATCGTAAACTGCTGTTCTCTTCCGAGACTGTTAAAGATTACTTTAGTTTTCTGCAGGTTAATTTTAGACCCACCCTTCGGCTTTGCCTTTCCAGGTCAGTGAGCATGCATTGCAGTTGGTCCCCTGAGTTACTAAGCAAGGCAATATCATCAGCGAATCGCAAGTTACTAAGGTATTCTCCATTAACTCTTATCCCCAATTGTTCCCAATCCAGGTCTCTGAATACCTCCTGTAAACACGCTGTGAATAGCATTGGAGAGATCGTATCTCCCTGCCTGACACCTTTCTTTATTGGGAATTTGTTGCTTTCTTTATGGAGGATTACGGTGGCTGTGGAGCCGCTATAGATATATTTCAGTATTTTTACATACGGCTCATCTACACCCTGATTCCGCAATGCCTCCATGACTGCTGAGGTTTCGACTGAATCAAATGCTTTCTTCTAATCAATGAAAGCTATATATAAAGGTTGGTTATATTCCGCACATTTTTCTGTCACCTGATTGATAGTGTGAATATGGTTTATTGTTGAGTATAACCTTTACGGAATCCTGCCTGGTCATTTGGTTGACGGAAGTCTAAGGTATTCCTGATTCTATTTGCAATTACCTTAGTAAATACTTTGTAGGCAACGGACAGTAAGCTGATCGGTCTATAATTTTTCAAGTCTTTGGCGTCCCCTTTCTCATGGACTAGAATTATGTTAGCGTTTTTCCAAGATTCCGGTACGCTCGAAGTCATGAGGCATTGCGTATGCAGGGTGGCCAGTTTCTCTAGAACAATCTGCCCACCATCCTTCAACAAATCTGCTGTTTCCTGATCCTCCCCAGCTGCCTTCCCCCTTTGTATAGCTCCCAAGGCTTTCTTTACTTCTTCCGGCGTTACCTGTGGGATTTCGAATTCCTCTAGGCTACTCTCTCTTCCGTTACCGTCGTGGGTACCACTGGTTGTATAAATCTCTATAGAACTCCTCAGCCACTTGAACTATCTCATCCATATTAGTAATGATATTGCCGGCTTTGTCTCTTAACGCATGCATCTGATTCTTGCCAATTCCTAGTTTCTTCTTCACTGCTTTTAGGCTTCCTCCGTTCCTGAGAGCATGTTCAATTCTATCCATATTATACTTCCTTATGTCAGCTGTCTTACGCTTGTTGATTAACTTCGAAAGTTCTGCAAGTTCTATTCTAGCTGTAGGGTTAGAGGCTTTCATACATTGGCGTTTCTTGATCAGATCTTGCGTCTCCTGCGATAGCTTACTGGTGTCCTGCCTAATGGAGTTACCACCGACTTCTATTGCACACTCCTTAATGATGCCCACAAGATTGTCGTTCATTGCTTCAACACTAAGGTCGTCTTCCTGAGCTAAAGCCGAATACCTGTTCTGTAGCTTGATCTGGAATTCCTCTATTTTCCCCCTTACCGCTAACTTATTCATCGGCTTCTTATGTGCCAGTTTCTTCCGTTCCCTCCTCAGGTCTAGGCTAATTCGAGTTCTTACCATCCTATGGTCACTGCATCGCACCTTGCTGAGCACATCCACATCTTGTGTGTTGCCAGGGTTAGCGCAGAGTATAAAGTCTATTTAATTTTTAGTCTCGCCATTCGTACTCCTCCACGTCCACTTTCGGCTATCCCGCTTGCGAAAGAAGGTATTCATTATCCGCATATTATTCTGTTCCGTCTTCACTGTACACGTCTTCACTTATCGACAAGTCGGCTTAGTATCGCGTAAGAAAAATTCGAGTTTAGTGGGTTTCGTAATGCCTTTAACAACAACGTGAGGCGAAAAGGCAACGTTAAACACGACGAATCTTTAGGGCGCTTTTCGACGCTTTTCACCGGTGCCCCCCTCCCCCCATATGGGTCCGCATTCCAAAACTTCTCCCACGTAAGAGCGTTGCTTCATTGGCTGTCGTTCGGGCGCCCGCTGCTCTCGCTAGCGATCGTCGTGATAACGGGACGATTGTCACAGCAATATTCAACCGCGGACAGCACTTGCTTACGCAAGAGTACTTCCACAAGTAAGCGCCCTGAGTGGAGAAGGAGGGAAAAGAAAGCAAGAGACAAGGTGGCTAGCCATTGTAAATACCTGCTGCCTACCGTATGCAGGGAAAAAGCGTAAAGGGAATGAAAGGTGCTACGAGGAAAGAATAAATACAAACGATAAGAAAAAAAAGCTCTGCATACAAAGACGTCCGCGTGTCCTCAAGTAATGGAGCAGCGCGCTGAATGGCTTCGGTGTTGAACCCGGCTTGAAACAGTGTCCGAGCATTTTCTCCTCCGCTAAATGGAGTCAAAGTGCCCTGGGCAGGGTGCTGATATCGCTTAATGGAGTGACTGATGGGGCCAGTTGGTGATTCATAATAAACGAACAATCCCAAAGCCAGAAGAGGACGTCAACTCAACGGTGGCGAGCGCTGTCTTCAATCGTTTTCGCCCGGTTTACGTCCTTGTCGGCTCTTCGTGCTGGGCTGCTATGCAGGGAAGGCCTCAGTTTGGCAAAGTTCGTGACACTCGTGAGCTCTGGTGACGCTCTCAGGTGAATGAGCTAATGGTATGAAGAAATGAAATGGAAGCCTCGGCACGCCTGCAGTTTCGTTGGCTCATCTAGATTCACTCTAGGGTTATCACCACTCGGGCGTTACCTCGTGGGGGACCGTAAAAAGAGGAGCCACGTGGTCAAACGGTCGGTCCCTTCTTTCATTCCTTTTTCGTTCGACCCACTGCATTACCTGTGCAGGTATGTTATAGAAAGAAAGCTTTCTTGGGTATTTTTATCACACACTTTATGGCAGTTTGGAACACATTTCCAAATGCGCATGATGCACACTGAATGGATTTTAAAGTGATTTGCAATTTTCGTCAGGTTTGCGTTGTACTTCGAGGGAACGGTGGATAGACAAGTAATGTTCGAAACAAGTCCGTGACTCACCCCAGAAAGGCGTGGCAAGCGGTTTGCGCAGAGTATGTATACATAGCGGGACGGGACAGTCATGGTATCGCAGCAATGCGATATTGCGCTGATAACAATAAGCGGTGGTGGCGAGCAACATTGCCATGCCTTCCGTGTTTGAAACGTGGAAGCGGCTTGCGCAGGGTGCGCCAGTGTTGCCGTACGTGGCGTTATCTCGACATTTTGTTGTCTGCTGCTTTCAACCTGTCCGGCGCTATCTTTGTTCACTCAGTACCGTCGAGCAAACTTAGGCGAACGATAAACTCGAGTGCTCTTCATGGCAACCCTGCTCACTTATTGAGACACTGAATGCACGAAGCTTTCCCACCATCCGTTTTTACAGCGAAGCTTTCTATGGCTAGGATCTGGAGAAAAAAAAATGGGCCCGAGATGTCGACAAAAACAAATCATCGTATTGGCCGATCGTGGCGACAGTGAAGAAAAGGTCCACGTTCAATGGCACATACCCCAGCGGCTCGGGGACCTGTAACGCGCCCTTGAACTGCCCTTGTCCCACGCGGGACCCAAAGACGTCGCAGGTACAAGTGTAAGAACAGACATTTTCGAAAAAAAAAATGCTTTGTACAACTTTTTCAAAAAGGACTGTTATAAAATTCTCGGCGCCAACCGCGCGAACGCGCTACTGCCACTGCTTGCGCGTTCGTCGTCATCATCTTCTTCCGCAGCTGGCTCCGTCGTGCAAAAAGCTATCATCATCAGCAATGGTTCGAGCGTCGTCATCTTCCACAGCTGGCTTCGTTGCCGCTCATCATTCTAGCGTAGAATTTCACTTCTACCGTCGTAACGGGGAGGCCGCGTTTACGGCGGCGTGAGCCATTGCTTACGGAGGTATGAGCCGTTTATTGTCTTGCGTGACGGACACATTTAATAAAAGAGGCGTTGCGCGAATGCATGTGCGTGCCTACATCGCCACGATGACCACAGACTATGGACAATATGTTCGTACCTTCGTTGAGTATTCTGGGTCACCTATGTGTCGTGCGCCAAACAGCTTCGCTGGTCATCCTGCAATGACAGAATTTTTCTTTCTTTCGTTTTTTTTTCTTTTATTCTTTAGCGCGATAGCGTTAAGGGTCCCGGGTCGCAGAAGATCTAGCGTCGGTGCAGGCGCCGATGTTGGTTTGATGATCATCATCCCGAACCACGCATCCCGGTCCACTCAGGCCCTCCGCGTGGCGCAGATGCGTTACTGAACTAACTGACTTTCTCAAAGTAAAATGCGTCAGAAAATTGGCAAAGTACGACTTACACACAACCTACGGACATGATAGCCTCGGTTTGTAATTTCAATATATGAGAAAAAAATAATTATGTTTCGTATAAACTGACACATAAAACCCTTTTCCAGCAGCCGTTTGAGGTCTGTCTTAAGAGCGCCGCGCCCCGCTCGGTTCCTTGCATGACCATCTGGATGGCGTTGCAATAGCGTTACAAGGGGGAAAAAAAGAACAAGAAAGCTCGCTTTCGCGCATAGCGTTCGCCGCCAGCTTTCCAAGAAAACATTGCGGTTACATATGCTGCAGTTGCCGGGAACAAGTATTCAGGGATCTTTGAATGCTTTGAAGGCGGAGCTTAAGCGTCCGCCATTTTTTTTTCTGTTTTTCTCTTTTTCTGGATGGTCACCTTCGCTGATAGAATGTATGCTATGATAATTGGCCGGCACCTCTTATTACGAACTGCTTTGCTTCTTTGCTTACCTTTGCGTCCCCTCTGCTCGCACCACTAAATGCACGCTCAATGCGGCCTGATCAAGCCCTTGCAGCTTCTGCAATTATCGGTCAATCAGTTTCAATCATGGCATACTCTATTTTCGATCTTTTTTTCAGCCGATCCGTCCGTGAACGCGCTCTAGGCTGATATAATAGCAGGATGGCTTTCTCTTGGTTCTATTCCTTTCTTACGCAATCCACCGCCCAATTACCAATCCTGGTGACAACGTAGACGGAGCGATGCTTGGACCCCTGTCATAGAGCGAAAATGAAAAATATTGAAATAAAAGCATTTAATGATCTCGGCTCTCCTCTTCGCTCAAATGTAAATTATATAAAAGATAAATTCGTCAGCATATAGCTCTCGCTCTTGTACGTAGTACTTCTTACATGAAGGAGACGATAAAATGAGTAGGATTCACACGCAGCTCACATGGTTGTCGCAGAATATTTCGAAAGACGATTTGGCAAGCCGGGTGCTTTCATCGGGCCTAAAGACTGCATGTCACTTGGAAAGAAACGGAATGTCAAAAATGCATAAAAAGTTTGACGAGTCGTTGGACCCAACAACAATGCTTTATTGAGTCGGTCTGACTTTTACATGCGCTTCGTTTCGCGTTTTTTTTTTTTTCAACAGGGTAGCAAACTATGCGACATGAACGCAATATTCAGTCGCTTAAAGGCGCAGTAGTGTTCCACAATAGGATGGCATTGCACTGCAGGCATAGGCGATGAAAAGGTCTAAACCATGTGTATAACGGCCGCTGACGAATGGGCAGGGCGACGGAAGGAGCTTCGCTCGCTTTATTTGAGGCCATGCCTTCTAGTGCGGGCGTACACCTCGCTGACTTCGCCCTACCAAAAGCACCTTGATGGACACCTCGAAAAGCAAATGTCTTCCTTCCTATAAAGCGCTCATTGTTTCTACGGAATGGGCCATTCCTGCGATGAATCCGGAACTTACACGGTCATTCATGTTTCAGATACGACCACAACCTTTTTTTTTTTTCAATCAGTTCGAGTACCGGTCTCCTGCCACATGGTCGTTGCCACAGCTGCCGCGTGATTCGCCACTTTTGGTCGTCATATTGGCGTCACTGCGGCCCTTATGCCAGAACTGGCACCAGCCTCCAAAGCATCAATACAGATTTAGCCTGTCCGTCTGGGGTGCAGCAGTTCACGGTTTACCAGAGCACCAGAGACATGGACGGCAGCACCCACCGCGTTCGTAGTGACCTCATGTGCCACTTTCTTCAACCACAAACACCGGTCCACCGTTCGAAACATTTTAAAGCTTTCTTTAGCTGATTCCCCGGGGTTTCGTGGCTGGCGGACGGAGATTTACCAAGGTAAGGGGTAACAAGAGGGATGAGGAAAGTAGAGAGAAGAGGGAAGCGAAGTTGTGGAGGAGAAGGAGGACGAGAGAAGGAAGCGCATGCGCAGGGTAGGATGAGAAAGAGTGAGAGAGGCACGTGGTTGATTGGGGCAGGTCATCGTTCTTGTGCGGTGCTATATATCGAAATGAATTGCCAGCACGCCCACATCGCAGTTTTATTGCGCATAAGAGGAGCAGAAAGGTGAAGCGGGCGAGCCCCAAGCCGCATCTTACACGCGTGAGAAACGCCGCAGGGTAACCTGAAAGCTCTATCGCTGACTTCGACAATCACCATTGATGGTTCAGAATTTTTAGTGTGTTGTGTATGTTCGTGTGAAAGAAATAAAAATAGATAAGAATGCATGATTATGGTTCCTGCCAGGTCTTTAAGCCAACAGCTGAGTGGCACATAGTCCGTCATTACAAGATTACTTTTGCACTCTCATGGCCTAGCATCACAAGATAACACCACCGGCGTTGCTGCCTACCTTTACGTCACCAGTGCTCTGGTATTCCGTATATGGTAACACGCATTTGGATAATTATCAACTGCTCTAATGACTTCATTAAACACCGTCACTGTCAAGGTCCAAGTATTGGCCGCCGTCACCCATCCGCATCCATACCTCTGATTCCACGTCATCAAGAGTGAGTAAACACATTAACAGAGATGGCTTTGCTCCTCGCTATAACGCGGCTCGGAAGAAGTACTCCTCATTACCGACAATAATCACCCTTAAAGGCAGGACGGATGCATGTCGCTTGTGATATGAGTGTGTAACATGCTCGAGACTCCGACAAAAATAGGCGCCTAGACTCTAGGTTAGTTGCGAAGAGGAATGGCGTCTACGATTTCACAGCCGTAAGCTTTGTAGTTAATAATCATAGTTCTAGCTAGGCGCTTATTGCTACGCTGAACTTTTATATCGTTGCACCTGAGTCTAGCTAGGTGAAGCTGCAGCAGTGTGGCGTCATAACCTGCGAGTTCCCGCAGTTTAAGATGTCTGACGAGAGACGGCATTTTCAAAACCGGTACCTGTTGGTACCTGAAAGACTGCGTTAAGAAACGATAAAAGTTAGAATAATCATGAAGTGTTCTACTATCGACGGGACCACTGAGAGAGTCTGTGCCTATATAGTAAGACTACCTAAACGCTATCGGCGACTGACGTAAGTAGATATGATCGTAATATTTGCTGGAAACAAAGCTTTACACAGGCACAGTAGCATGCCATTATTTCTTCTTGCAGTTTCGCCAACTACACAGAGAAAGAGAAAAAAATAAACAGTACCGGGCGTTATTTTGTAAACATAAGCTTGTGTTCTTTTTTTTTTTCCTTGGGGGGGGGGGGGGGGGGTCTATGCCCGCGATCAACCTCTTCCCAGCCCGCGAATTTCATCCCAGCGAAAAGTACTTTCGATGGCGATGTAGCCTGTCCAATCTCGCTGTACACTCATGACCACGCATTGTTTTGTCGGGTAATGTGTAAAGACGTTTTCAATCCCCCTTACGGAAGTCCACAGGAAGCACATGCACGGAAGAAGATTGACTTATTAATTATATATGTCTATTATAAGCACAGTGTAGGCTTAATATCGCCAAAAGGACAATTCTAAGCAAAGCCCTTTGCAGGAAGCCTGAAGACTGTTTTAATACATTTGTACGGGTTTATCGCTTGTCATTAGTTTGCAAACGCTTTTCCCGTCCTAGGTATAGTGCTGACCGAGGCGCAACAACCAAGTGAGCGAGTGAAACACTGCGACAACTGCCACAGGTGTGGCATACGCTGAATGTTCTCCAAATTTGAGTTGTGTACAATCTAAGTCAGACGCAGTCTGAGGCCTGGTGGAAAGTGGTGTCAAGGGGGCTCGATTTCAAGGAACGCGGCACTTGGTGTGGTATACATAGTCCGAGGACAGCAACATCGTCCAAGGACCTATAACACAAAACTTAACAAGATAGCCATAGCTATGCTGAACGAATGCCCAAACGAACGAGGCGAGTAAAGATGCAAACCACAGATCTCGCCACTCGCCAAGCCACCGCCGGACTTCACAGCAGACCTTCGTGGCTTGAAGTGAAACACTATAAGCGGTACTGGCGGGTGCTTGCTTCCTGCGATTCTTAGCTGCAAGAATATGCACAGACATTGACGTCCCCCCCTCCTTCCCCCTTCCCATGAGTGTACACTGTGCAGGATATTGCGCCGCATATCGACATCAGCGAACACGTCTGTGCACTCGCGTGGGATGTAACGCGAGCTGTCAGTCTATGGAGAACACATGAGCGTTTCATCGCTTCGTCTTCTTAGTAGCTCAAGAACTGAACGGTGACAGGCAGATCGAATAGAAGCAGTAATAGTGCTAACGTGCGAGATTCATCTTTGAAATTCAATTTCAGTATTACTGCTTGCTCCTTAACTATTTGCGTTAAGCACTGTTACCGCAGTGCTGGACTTAGCGGCGACTGGGTGTGGCACATAGATTACAACATATACGCTTGCAGCGACTCGTTCAGAATCTGCGTAAGTGCTATAATTTAAACCATCAAATACCGCGAAATTGTGATTTCTTACGGTGGCCGTCTACAAGCTGCTTGATCAAGTGAATTTCTAGTTGAAGCTGAACGCGTATGGCCGCATCGCACGCGTAGGCTATGGGATTCCGTACACAGCAACACTCGCTTATGGTAATATGATAGTTATTAAGAATCACCAGCTAAGATGTCAACATCACCACTTCTTTTTTCTTTCTAATTAAGCGACAGACATGCCATATCTGTCACTGCAAATGTAGTGGTTATATCAATTTTGACTAAGAAATTGTACATATTCATCTAGTGTTCCCCACAAAATTCTGACAAGAATACAAAATTCTGACAAGAATGTTGCACGTGCTTGAAATATCACTTGGCGAGCCACATCAAACCTTGCTGCAACCGCTTTGGTTGCATGGATTCGTACTTCATAGCCGTTGAACAACACACCAGTTCCAAGAGTAACGTCCCACGATATACTTTGTTATATGCTGTTGGCCCGACCATGGAGTGCTGCTCGGCAGCAGCAGTAACAACTGCAGCACCAGGATCCTCACAACAGCTGCGCCGTAATTGCCGCTAGCATATAGGCTTCTCGATGCGACGCAGCCTTGAGACCTTCCGCACAAGAGACGTATTGCAGCTCACTGACCAAGCAAAGGGATCGGCACAAGCACAGAACGCCCTGCCTATGCCCTGTCCTCTGGGCTGTGTTGCTCACGGATACGTGTTGGGTGTAACGCCGACACGAGTTACGTAATGCGGCTGCCGCCCTTCGGGAGGTCTTCTTCGGGCGGTCGGCCTTGCCGCTCGACTGGGGAGGCCTCCTTCCTCTTCTCGTCTATTATTCCCCTCACGCCTCCCCTGTGCAGTGCTCTTGAGGTGTCCTCACAGCGAGAGACAGTTACGGCGCTGCATTTGTCTCTTCCATTTTTTTCCTTTAAGAGTCACATATTACTACTACTACTATACTACCCTTCAAGAATGCACCCAACCCGTCACAAATCCCACACAAACACACGCCGCAGTTTTAAGCGCAGCCGTAGGTAGTATCGGTAAGCTACGCGCACTTTGGCACCTTAGTTCCGTCTCGAGAAGACAAATAACAACAAAAGGAGCGATATCTCCTTCCGCGCTTCCTCTTCTTTTCTTTCTTTAGCCTGAGTCATTGCTCGTGTGATTGGCACGTCGCAGATCACCATCGCACGGCCCATCACGGAGGCTGACTACCGACGCCGCAGCAGCGTGCTGAACGGCGACCAGGGCGGCTCGGCGGCGGCAACGGTGTCCGTGGACCGGCGCAGCTGCCACGAGGTGCCCGTGTCGGTGACGCAGGCCGGCTCGCGTCTGTGCTGGGAGTACGAGACCGAGGACCACGACATCGGCTTCACCGTGGTGCGCCGGCCGGACGCCCAAGCCGACGATGTGGCCGTGCTGCCCTGGCAGCGAGAGGACTCGCACCTCAAGCCGCGGGAAGGGAGCCTCCTCTGCCAAGAACCCGGAACCTGTAAGTATTGGAACCCAAACAAAAAAGCGGTTGAGAAACACTGTGAAAATGGTGAAAACTGTGAGAAACTGTGACAACTTCCAGCCTGACTCGGGAAGCTAACCTGGATACAGTGAGATCCCGTCACATTGTTAAACACGCCATCTTGTGAGACCCGATTGGCTCACAATGCTGTTACGGCTTCTGTGATTGGCTCGAAATGCTAACGCGGTGAAATTCGACATTGCCTAGGATAGCAGCCCCTGTTTGCTGTCTTTGAATAGTCACGTGAAGGCCTAAAGGTAGAAAAAATATTTGTACGCTCGGCCTTGCTGATGTATTGGCCCTCTTACAAACGTTTGCTTGATCAGATCGCTGCGGATAGGAGCAAGCATGTTTTCGAGAAACTTGACAGCGTTTTGATAAGGCTCGCAATCAGCCTTTTCGTTGATGCAAAGAGTGTTATTGCGAAGACCCTTTCCCTAG
Organism: Dermacentor variabilis; assembly: GCF_050947875.1. Classification (NCBI taxonomy): domain Eukaryota; kingdom Metazoa; phylum Arthropoda; class Arachnida; order Ixodida; family Ixodidae; genus Dermacentor; species Dermacentor variabilis. The sequence goes on along the minus strand of NC_134570.1, from coordinate 97,890,494 downwards.
CCAAAAGCTCCTCTCACGTGGATAATGAACCCGGTAAAGGCCTCCGCGCTTGCTCGGACTGGTGGAAAGCAAACGTACGCGTTATTGAATTGGCATGGCGCACTGTCCTTTTATTTTGTGTCGTTTATCTGCACCACTCATTGTCATTTGAACTGACAGAAGTGATCGCATTGCCTCGACGCCGTGAGCGCAGAGGAATGATGTCTGTAATGTATACTTCAGTGCTACAGGTGGTCGAAATACAGGGGGTCGAAATTCTCCCAAAGCCCTCTAGAACGGCGTCCTTCATATGCCAGGATGCAGTTTGGGGATGTTGAACACCGTAATTTTTATTTCAATTTGTTTGTTTCGAAATTGCGATAACATCACATAGCCTTCTCCTCCACCAGAATGGTGGAGGACAATACTGTCATTAAACAGCTGACGCACTATGCTGACCCTTATAATGAGTCAATTTATAATGTATCATATTATTCATCTTATAATGCATATTTTTTTCCTTTGTGTGACATTCTGTGATAATATGCAATGCATTTCCATGTCATCCATATGAAAAGGAGCGGGCGGAAATATAATCTGGCGCCACTACCTCCTTATTTATTCATGTGCCTAAAAATATATAGACTGCCGCGCGTATGTAACGTCAGCGCACGCGCATTTAGAAAGAGAAAAGGCTGCTTCCGCACTTAAGGCCGATTTACTCAAGATCTCGCGCTTTGTTCCGTGACCTCCACCCTGCGTTGCCTTCGCAGATGTGCTGAAGTTCGACAACACGTTCAGCGCCTGCCGCGGCAAGAAGCTCACCTACACCGTTCGGGTGGTACCGCCTTCCATCGGCGACGACGCGGCGTGACGTCACACACCTGCTCTCCTTTCCCCGCCAATCGAGCTCCGTGGCCGCGGAGCCTGACCGTTCTCCAGGCCGAAGCCAACCGAATCCAGATGACCAAACGAGCACTTACGACCCAAACAGTCAGCTAAAGGTGGAGAAACCGCAAGCACCACGCTAATGGACCGCTCCTTATCTAGATCCTCACCCCCTGCTCCCCTTTTTTTTTTTCTTGTATTTTCTTTCTCTTCTTTTAGCAAAAATACTGAACGATTAATTTGTCGACTGTGACTGTATACCGTAGAAGAGGCGTGTGAGTATTGGAAATGACACAGAGGCCAAGAGCACAACAAAGTCTCAGCGAGAACCTGGTGTAAATTAGTGTAACTGCACGACACTTTCTTCCCGTCACCCTCAGTAAGCATTTCGGTCGGTGGTCTCGCCCGACGCTCCCTTTGGAACTCCAGTGGAAACGAACCATAAGCACGGTCACCCCTTCGTTGCTTTGGTATGGTCACCCTATATGCGAGGTCACTTCATTGAACTGATCTTGCTATTCGCGTGTCATGTCTCCCTGAGGATAGTTCCAGATACCGGGTAGAAATAGCAGTGACTACTTTGCTGAATCCCGCGGCGTCGATGACAAGACCACAGGTCTCATATAAAGTCGAAGCATGGGCGTAGTATGTTGCTAGCCGCTCTCGATGAACGTTATTCCAGGACCGAGTAAACTGGTGGTGGGTGCCGCCATCATATCTTTTTGAAATGTGGATTGCGTAAGCATGGCATGAGCGCTACCTTTCGTAGGAGTAGGTAATCACGCCGTTGAATAGTACCTTTGTCCATGCTTTAAGGCTCTAACCTTTAGTGGGAACATGGCACGGACGGTTCTGGCACAATGTCATCTTGCAACTCGACTGCATTAGCACACTTCAATTGCGCGTTGCGGCGCGGTCACTGGGACACGGTACACTACAAGTATTTGCTTGTCTGAGAGCTCAGGCGTTTCAGCTCACCCACGTTCCAATATTTTTGCTACTCGTTGTATAAAGTGTCGATTGTTGTATTTGCTGTTATTTACTTGTTTCTTTACTATCCTGCCTAGGCAGGGCGCAAATAAAACACCGCTTTGTTTGTTTCCCATTGAGCCGCATGCATGCCTTTGTTGAAGCGGGAACAGGCCACATAAAACCCCACCTGGGACGCACGGATGCCCGCGGATGCACGTTGTCATTGCAGGTTCCAGCGTGCTTCAAGTTTTTTCTACTGCTCAACAATTTACCTCGCTTCCTATAAAAATAAGAAAAAAAAATTGGCTGTGGCTTAGCTAAGGTTAAGCCCAGGATGCGAAGCATACTAGCCTTTATTTTAGTTGTTGAACCACTGTTTAGCCTGGTGAACTGCTGTTGCTTGGCTATATTTGGTTCGGCTAGACGAAGAAACAACTCATGCGTTACTCTGCTTCGCCTTCAACAGTGGAACGCGACAGCGTTCCCGTCGACCCGCCAAGGGGTGTAAGACAATGGGCTACGGCGCAGCGACTACGCGCCCCGCATTGGACGCGGTGAGCGTCGAGAAACGCAGCGTTCGGCGCGGCAACGAAATGTGCGCCTGAGCAAGCGACGCACGCCTGAGCCTTAGAAACAGCTCGTTTCTAAGACAACACCGCATTCACTAGAGGCGCTTTTGTACCGCTTTGAAGCATCGTACTCGTGGCTCAGTGGTAGCGTCTCCGTCTCACACTCCGGAGTCCCTGGTTCGATTCCCACCCAGCCCATCTTGGAAGAGTTGAGCCAAAGCCACCTAGAAACAAGCGCAGCTGCTTATATACCGCCGCGACGCCGCGAGCGACGGCGCGAGTTGGAGCCCCGTTTCTCCTCTGTCGTGACGTCACGGTGTCACGTGGTCAGCCTTGAAGGCGACACCGCCGCGCCTGAGGAGCTGGGTTGAGCCCTAGTAATATGCTTCGCATAAAAAATCGCATACCACATATTCTTCATATATCATGCGATTATATTAGATAACATACAACCGCATCAAGTTACACGAATCAAACAATGCTGTTTCATATGGGGACTCCGGGCAACACTGGAATTCTATACTGGTTCACGAATAAACCCGACGTCACGTATTTAGGGGCCATAGACAAGAAGTCCGATAATACGTTCACGTTGGTAAGGCATAATCGTCTCTGTTATTCTACCTTGAACATTCTCCTGACACCAAAGCAACAACGGCCTCTTTCTGTTTGTATTGATTTCAGTGCCCCACTTCCCTTTTTTTGCCTCACAAGAACACGTGTTCTTCATAACAAGCCTCATCATGCTTGGTGTTGCCCTTCCCTTTATACGTGACTGTGAGCTTGAGAGAGCGCATTGATTCACTTCGGTTGCAAACACATACACATAAAAAGAATTAGTTTAAGGTATCAGCTGATCACTTCGCTGAGAACAAATGCTCAATAGGTACCTGACGCACTGAAGCTGCTTTTAAGATCGAAAGCTTCCTTCTAAACATTCTACCTGACGGTTGCTAATAGATCCATGTACAGGTGAGGTGTCATATCGAGTTACTTCAATGCACTGCTCCCGCGTTAGTTTAAACACTGTTCGTCCTTCCGAAGACTCCCAATGATGTAAGCTGAAACAACCTGGAACAAGGAGTGTAGATCACCATTCGAATGACACGTGGACAGCCAATACTCGACAGTCGGAGATCCATTTCTTGTCTAAAAAAAATTCGGTCGACAAATACAGGCGTAACGGAGGGGTACACATGAGTTCCTTTTGTTTTTTATCTCTCTCTTGTTCCTTTGAAGTATGCTTTTTTACTAGATGAATGGCAACTGATTCGTGTAACAGGCTTAACGTCATGGAGTGAGTTTTACTTGGTCACGTTATTTACCAGTGTTCAGTGTAACGCTGCGGTTATCCGCTTGACTGATACGTTATTGGTTGACTGCCCTCGTTCAACACCGCCAGAAAATCCGCTACGGGCTATATCAATTTCCTGAACCGGAAAGAGCATTAGTCATTCCTCAATGTAAATGTATGCAGCATCAGTATTGTCTGTCGATAACTGTTGACACCGGCAATATCAATCGTCGACAGTCAGTACAGCACCGTGAGGCATAAGCGACTACCTAAGCTTAACTGTTACTGAAGTCACCCATCGTGTGGTGATATGTAGACTGTCATTCATCAACAAAAGTATCGCTGACACGCCTGCTCTTAACTATGATTTAGAAAGAACAAAATCTTTCGAGCAGATGTCACGATAAATACCGCTTCGGCATTTCGGACGATCTCGACCCAATCGCTAACGAAAGAATGGGCGATTGAGAACGTTGGGCAAGGTGCAGATTTTTGAGTAACGCTAACCCAGTGCAGAAATATGGGACGCCACGCAGAAGTCGAGACTACACCGGTCGTATTTTGCGCTTTACCCTCACGCCCCTTGGTCGAGCATTCTCGGTCAAGCATTCTCGGTCAAATAGTTCGTTTTGATGCGCAGCTTACGCGCGAGCGCTTCCTTCTTGTACGACTCTCGTTTTAGGATAACTGCACGAGGTCTCACGCGTGATGCGGCTGTTGTTCGGTTGTGGTGCATCGCGTCTTGCTGTTGCGACTGAGTTGTTGAGGGGTGTCGTAGGTTTATCTTATCGTTAACGTCATGAGGTCTCCGTTTATGCGTTTTATACCCTACCACTGGATGGTGCACCACTCTTGGAGCGCGGAAGGTCACCTGTGATAAAAGCTGCAGCTCTGTGTTTCTTTGTTTTGCCTCCCTCTTTATCGCTTCCGCATTGATGAGCAGCGAATGGACCGAAACTAAGAGAAGGACATGCATGCATCGGTCGTGCAATAGCCTAAGTTTCGGTCACCACGTAAATGCGTTCCCCGTGGATTTTGCCTCTTATTAATTGGCTTAAAAGAACGATAACCTAAAGGGCGAGATCCTTTCAGAGATCAGCAGCTCTTCGCTGCCCTTTGCACATTGTAAGCTTCCAAGCGTTTGTACAATAAAACACGGGTCATGTTAAATGTCGGCCGTGTCGTTTGGTTATTTCCATGCCTCTAGACGCTCCTGTTTGTGTGATTGCTGTAAAAATTGTATTTCTCACCTAACACCTGGAGCAGCATGCCAATCTGCTAGCCAAAAAAACTAATTTCGGCGTCTTATTAAAGTCAACATCTCTCTCTCTCTCTCTCTCTCTCTCTCTCTCTCTCTCTCTCTCTCTCTCTCTCTCTCTCTGTCTGTCTGTCTGTCTGTCTGTCTGTCTGTCTGTCTGTCTGTCTGTCTGTCTGTCTGTCTGTCTGTCTGTCTGTCTGTCTGTGCGGACGCTGTACTATCCGCACGGTGTTGGTCCCAGCACGACAGACAAGCTCGGTTCGATTCAAGCAAAACAAAACGGGACTTCGTCTGAAATTTTCGAACAGAAGTCATTACTTTTCGAGTGCAGAGAGATGTCTTCGAAGGCCGAAGTCGTCACACCATGCGGGAGTGCTCTCCGCCTGTCACATTACGAGTCGCCGCCTTCGTCCAAGGGCCTCTTGCACGTAATATTTTATCCATGCGATTGAATTTATCCGCGCACAGCATGTTGTCCAGTGACAATAGTAAGAAAATATTTCGCGATAATGTCACTCCTTTGTCAGTCAAGAACTTACATGTGCAGCAACCTACTGTCGCTTGCACGAAGTGTTTTGAAGTTTTAAAGAAAATATTAAAAGCGGTTAAATTTATCGACGATTAAAATTCTTGGAAATTGTTTTCACAAACATGGGACCGTATTCTCGGTCGCTGGTTTTCAGAGAAATTACCACCAGCATTCATTCAATAGATACGCCAATGGAGATGCTGTGTTGGACGTGACTTCAAGTGTAAGTATCCTTGAAAGTGATTGGCGAAGACCCAGTGTGTGTCATAACGGACTGAATTCGACTATATGAACCCGCCTTAACATAGAAGGCCGCGTAAAGTTACACATCTTTGCGTGTCGGAAAGAAAGTAAATGAGAAGACCGAGCGGTTCGTCGCATTCCCTACTTGCTGGATCCACCAAATATTTGCGTGGAACGCACTTCCGACATTCACAAGCTGCAGTCTTTTGTGAACCAAACTTTCACAAGAATTTCGCGACCTAAATAACTAATGCATGTAACCGTGACGTCAGCAGTTCTGGCGGAGTTGTAAACCTGCCGTTTCGGTTTCTCTCTATTGCATTAGTGTTATAGCTATAGAAAGAAATTAAGGTGTTTAGGGACTATCCCTCAATCACCACTGCTCTTGTTTAAACGCAACTAATTATGCGTAACGCATGTTACGTTCCACAATTTCCTTGTCAAAATTAGTTGCGCCCTTTTCTTTCTTTTCCTTCATCTTACTCCCCGTTATGTATGTGCTCTAAATTGTGGCCAATCGTGATATCTACCGTGTTACCGCAGTGCAGTAATTTCTAAACGACGTTGCCAGTAATTGCGAATTAAAGAATAGTTAAATCCAGTACGCATACATACCTGAAGCACGTCGTGCCCGCGCCGAGCGGGCTAGGAGGTGGCGGCGCCCTCGTCCGACGAGACGATCGCCCTGAGCGTGCGCACGAGGTCCTTGCACTTGAGGACCACTTCCTCCTGGACGAGCGTGAAGGACATGGCGATGATGGCCAGGCCGAAGACCAGGTAGAAGCAGCAGATGATGAGCTTCGCCTGCCCGCTGCCCGAGGTGGCCCCCTGCTCGAGCAGGTGGGAGCCGGGCACGATGTCGCCGAACCCGATGGTGCTCAGCGTGATGAAGCTGAAGTAGGCGCCGTCCAGGAAGCTCCACTCCTCCCACACCGAGAACAGCGTGGCACCGAAGCACACGTAGCCGCCCACCAGCAGCAGCACCAGGTACACCGGGATTCGCTCCTGCGGGAACGGCGGGAGCACGCGCGATAGCTCGAACGCCTGTACATGCTGTCCCCACGGGTGAGGCGATGCGAGCAGCAAAATACCAGAGTGTTCTTCCGGACGCCAGACTGCACGTCGGGACTGCACGCGGGATTTGATAACTGAGCGTAGATCAGGTCGAGAGCGTTCGTGTGGGCTAGCCGATACATATAGGCGTCGATGTGCGCCGGCTGCGATCAAATAGTTTGCGTTCCTGGGGCCCTATGACGTAAAACTATTCCAATATGCTTTTATTCCATTCTCCTGACGTCAAATTTGCGTAACCACCGACGCAAGCATCGGGCGGTGACATTCAGGATTGTCTGAACAGACCAATCAAACGCTCTCGTCGTTTATAGGGGGTCACTTTTGTTTGCTCTAAAGACGAATAACATTGCCTACACTGAGCGGCTTGTCTTGTCTAATTGGCTGAGAAGGAGATTCTGGATGATGGGAAGGAAAGGTTGGGGTAAAGTGCAGCGCAGTAACTGTCTCTCAGCAGAGGACACCTCAACCGCGCTGCACAGGGGGTAGGGAATGAAAGTAAGAGAAAGTGCTGACAAAAGGCGAGGAGCTCGCTCAAGTGGAGAGGGAATCGATGGGGCCGAGCCAGTGCACAGAAAATTGATAGCCGGATGAATAGAGTGGGGCCAGCGTCTGTGATTGGTGCGCAGCGTCTGTGATTAGTCCTCTTTCCCTTACTTAGCTTGCGGTGGCTGGTCGAAAATCGCGGCGTCATGCAACGGAAGGTTAAGAATACCACAAGAACAGATTCTCAACAGAAAAGAGTTGGCAGAACGAGGTCGTAAACGGGCTGAAAGTGCTCGAAAACGTCACACGGCCACGCAAAAACATTTATTGTACGCAAATAAACTCATGCTCTCTGGCAGGTGCGAGTATACCGAGTGCCTGAGCGATCAGCGGCAGCCATCTTTCATTTCTTTCGGAACGGGGCCGCCTACGGCTATTCAGAAAATTCAGTTTTGTTCAGCATATTAATGCATCTTTAACGCATACACGTCACTTTGCCGCGTGAGTTTTTGCGGTTTTGTGACCTCGCGTGTCAGGCAGGTGAAGTGGGTGCAGCCCGGAAACTCTAGGCCAATAGCCGAGGGCTAATGGGGAAAGGCGTCGAATCAGAAATAATTTTTATTTGCTCCGTCAAATCATGCATAATCAGTTTCTACACGTCATATCAGATGGGGAGCTATCGCGGTTTTCGTGACGTCGCGTCACAGACAGGTGAAGTGGGCGCGGTCCAAAAAGTTTTTGACCAATCGCGGAGGGCTGATTGCAGAATTGGAATAGAAAAGTTTGGAATAGCTTTACGTTGTAGCGCCCCTGCTCTGTCCCATCCTTTCACACTGTTTAAAGATAAGACGACGTTAAAATAAATTCCGAGGTTTTACTTGCCAAAACCACGATCTAATCGTGAGGCACGCCTTGGTGAGACACTTCGCAATAATTTTGTCCACCTGGAATTCTCTAACATGCACGCAGTGCACGGCACACGAGCGTCTTCTTTATTTTTTATTTTTTTTGCATTCCGCCTTCGTCGGACGGTGGCCTCCGCAGCCGGGGTCGAACACGCGACCTCAGCAGCGTAACGCCAAAGCCACTGGACTTACGGCGGCGGGTTCGAGCTTTTTTGACTCCGCAGATCAGATTATCTGGTGGAGGGGCTCTCCCGACGCGAAAGGCATTTGCTGCGCTATAGTTGGTGCACATAAGAGTTGCAGAGTAGCAACCGCGGAAATGGGGTAATTACCGAATCATTCCACATCTTGAAAAACCCAGAAGGGAATGGGAATGGAATCATGGCCCAAGTCAGACAGATGGGATGGGAATTGAGTGAGAGCCCGAGATTCCGGAACAGAGTTGGGATAAAATGGGTACCTAGTTCCGGAGTGCTAAACATTGATTTTAGGCGAGAATACAAAAGCACAAAGCAGATAAATTTGGCATTTAGATTAAACTAGACATGGCCAATTTATGGTATTTCTCCTACCAGTTATGTTTCTTTTTTTTTTTTTTTCAGTATACTCCTATAGGTGACTACTTCTGCCGCGGTAACTATAAACAGCACGATAGCCTACGTGCATATTTTACAATTCTGAAGGCAAGGAAACCTTTCTGCATCACAAGGCAGCAGTTTGTTTTCAATTATTTGGTCTAACAAGAACACGAATAGCCTGCAAAATAAGGATGGTTGCACCTTGCGTGAGCCCGCGATAACAGGCCGCGCAGGCCTGGGAGTGTTGTCGACTATACAGAACGCACGATAACAAGCGGTCGGAGAGATCCTGAAAAAAATTCGGCACTGTTTTGCACTGCTGTAACACGTGAAAGGGAAAGCCTACTGCGCACTTGCTAATGCGCCGTCTCGCACCGTCGCGTTGCTGCTGTCGCAGTTCGGCTTCTTCGGCTCGTTTTCGACGCTTAGCTGCGGCTTCGCGCACTCGTATGTCGGGGTCAGACTCGCGCCAACGACATTTCTCTTCCACTTTACGTTTCATGCTCTCAGCAGGGTATTGTAACCTATAGTGTTCTGTGCGTTGTTTGGGTGATTTCAACTAATGTGTGAACTGTTCGCTTTACTTTGCTGAGCGCTTGTAGCCTCAGCCTTACGGGAGTGTGAGCCATTGCTTACGGGGGTCCGAGCCATTGAGTAGGTCACGTGGTTTTTTTTTTTCTTCTTTTTTTGTACCACTCGACTAGACGCCGCGTTTCTTTGCGTTGTATGCGTGATTGCAATGAATGTATACGCTTCATTTTGATGAGCGCTCGTAGCGTCTGCATTAAGAGAGGGATGAGCCATTGCATTTCTTGGTTGATTAGCGGGGTATGAGCCATTGATGATGATAATGGTGATGATGGCTTTCGTACCATTTGACCGGACGTTGCGTTTTTTCAATGTCATCGGGGATATGAGCCACTAAAGGCTTTCGTCGTAAAAATGATGCCCGTGAATATGCCAGTAGACGTGAAGCAGTGTTTCGCGTTTATGTTCGTAATCTACAAGTAACATAGTAATCTAGCTGTACGCGTAGCACTCGCAATGGTGTAAGACTGCTTTTTTTTAGTTTTCCTTACTCGTATAAAAATAGTTTCGGCAGAATTATAAGCTTTTGGAAATAGTGGATCATTTAGAGGGCAAGCTGTGCTTAAATCACAGCGTGCGATGCGGTCGCGGACCTGCCAACACACGTGCAGCTAAAGCGAAGTTAACTTCGGCGGTCGCGAGCGGGAAGCTGTAGGATATAGTATGTGAAAAATCGCTTTGCCATCATCGGTTCACAAAAATCATTCACCAAATCGAAAGTCAGTGGTTGTCTCCGTCGTTTCTGTCCGTCATTTGGTCCATGTTACAATCAGCACATCTTCGTGGATTATCTACTAGCCCGCACATACACGGCGAAGCGTAATTTCACTATCTGAAGGCATCAGTCGTTATACGCCATTTCTTAATCATAGTTTTGAAGAAGCCTAGATAGTGAAGGAGCCATTCCTCGTTCCTTCACTTTTTTCCTAGTATGAAGAGAAGGGTTTAGGAAGAGGCTACCGCAGGGTGTCACCACTAATCGACACCGTAAGGAGACATTTTTATCGCAAGTGCTGAATTACTTTACATTCACGTCACATATTCGTGATCCCGCGTCCCCACGCAGCTACTATAAACTTGTTGGCAAGATACAGAATACAATTTATGTAATAAGGTTTTATCTACTTCTTTGTATTGTATCATTCCACATGCGTATAGTTGTATTCAGTGCACTCATCTTGCGTACGTGTGTGTGAAATAAGATGTCTTCAGTATGGGTACCGTACCGACCAGGCATGTGCTCTATCTGGAACCGGCATGAGTTCTACCATCCGAGCGTTCGCGGAAAGTCTTTTTTTTTTTTTTTTGAGGCCTCATAATCGTTTTCACAGCACATAGGTAGATTCTTTTTTACTGAAACCAAAATGGGCTAAACCTTCTTTCTAAACAGTAAATATTAGAGAAATAACAGGCAACAACGCGTTGCAAAGGTAACACGCTGCAGATCATGTCTTAGTGCGAAAAATTGTGTAACATTGTGTGCAACCGTCCTTATGACTTCATAAATATGTTTCAAGTTTGTGTTTCAAGTTAGTACGGGCACACAAGTGCAACTAGTGAGAAATTATTGAGAAAGCGTCCATTTACTGGAATTGAAAGAACTAAACGGATCAGCTCAGACATTCAAGAAGTGGGAATGGATTAACTCTCACCATTCCGAGGAGCTAAGAGGAGTGGATATATTACGGGATATCTCCACTGTGCGGAATGGAGTGGCAGTGGAGTGCTGATCGACTGGTTCGGCAAACATAACGTTACGCAGGAATGGCAGAAAGGAATCAAGAACACCGCCGAGTAAAATCAAAATTTTATTTCATAGATGCAGAAACTTATATATCAACGAAAAACAAAACAAAAAAACGACAATGTTTAGCTGCTCTGTGGGCTAGGCCTTCCCACTCCCCATCCCGAATCGCTAGGGGTTTGAAGGTCCTGCTTCTTTCCTGAAATTTCAGTGTAAAGAATGATTTGTAGTGTCCTCGCTTAAACCCCAATGTTCGTCTCCGATGCTCTAGCGCTCACCGTCTTTCTAAGCATGTGTACACTAGCGCAGCCGCAGTGGTTATGACGACGACGGCACGACGACAATACGAGGATGATTCTGAAATGATGAGGATAGTGTAAAGACGACAGCGTGACTACAACGGCTTGAGGACGACGGGATGACGACGAGTGCATGACGACGATGACGTGACGAAAACGGTATAACGAGAACCGGACGAAGCTGGAACGGCTACGCTGGAACGACCACGACAGCAGCACAAGGATCATATGATAACGAACGCGTGACGGTGATGACATGACAACGACGTCATAATAACGATATAATGAAGAGGAGGAATGACGTCGATGGAACGACGACGGTATGGCGACAAAGGGATGACGACGACTATATGACGGCGATGACGTGACGACGACTATATGACGGCGGTGACGTGACGACGACGTCATATTAACGATATAATGACGAGGAAGGAATTACGTCGATGGAACGGCGGCGGCATGACGACAACGGGATGACGACGACTGTATGACGGCGATGACGTGACGACGACGTCATAATAACGATATAACGACGAGGAAGGAATTACGTTGATGGAACGACGGCGGCACGACGACAACGGGTTGACGACGACTGTATGACGGCGATGGCGTGACGACGTCAAACAACAATATTATGACGAGGAAGGAATGACGTCGATGGAACGACGGTGGCATGACGACAACGGGACGACGACGATCTATGACGGCGATGGCGGGACGACGACTGTATCAATAAATAACTGGATGACGGCGAAGTCTGAGATGGCTTGACGACGACGGTGCATACCGAGCGGCATGATGACATACCCAGCGGCACATGTCCGTGAGAACTTCAGACTTGGCTATCTCCAGGACCGGGCCACCACTGTGGATGGCGCCGACGGGGCAAAAACTTAAGCACGAGCTAAGAAAAGCTAACACCTTAAAATTAAGTTGTCAGTCTGGGATGCTCCTGTTTACTTCCTGTCGTCTATTTGCATGCGTCATGCTGATTGAACCAGTAGAGTTGCATTCATAAGTACCCGCGTGGACGCTGAATAAGTACCAGCTGCACCATTTTTACAGCATCCAGACCATCGGCTGGTCTTCAGTGTGAACTAACCTTTCCTTCGTCGTGCGGCAAACATTAAGAACTTGTACAATTTTCCAGGACTGCGCTCTCAAAGATTCCGGTAACTCTCCGAGCTCCAGCTATACATGCAAGCCGCCCGCCCGTCATCGGTATATAAATGGTCATCACCAAGGGTCCCTGCTTGAATTGAGAGAAAAAAGACAGCTGAATGTCTACATGTGGTATGCTAAAGCGAATGTGTGCTTTAGGACAGGCTATCGAACAAAAGAAGCAATCTCTCTAACTTTCATTCAATACGGAACCGTGGGAAATCCGACAAGTGCGACAAAATGTTGACAAATGAAGCAGGACGCCATGCATTTCCAAAAGCGTTTTCACGTTATTGTTTATTATATGCGTTAAATTATTCTACTACATACCGCGAGCCTTTAGCATACTAAGAGCCCTGCGACTCGCGGTATGCTCAAGCTTGATGTAGTAAGCATTGGAACGCTATGCGCAAAAATAAAAAGGCCGAGGCGATGAGACGCGCCACTTAGCGCATGCTTCGCAGAGGACTAGAGTCTCGCAGTGCAAGAACTGGAAAAAAAAAAAGAACACTATGCACGCAAGTGAAAAGGTAAGCCTTGGAATATTAGGAGTCAGATGAGCGAAGAATAATAGGCTTGAACCTGGAACACGCATCTGAATTAATCCGTGAATTAGCAGTCTCTATACACATGCACACTGACATACGCGATGTGAAGGGCTTGTGTGAACACCTTTATCATAAAAAAATGTCGGTTCCACTCAGCTATCGCCACTGGATCTCGTTCGCTCTCAAAAACTCGCCCAGCAAACCATCCTTCGCAAAAAACGAAGAGGTTCGTAGTTCTTTCATTGCACTTTAGATGGCGCGGCAACACACAGCTGTATATATAGCACGCACCGTGGTCAGTGTCTGAAATATAACGCTAGACGACTACGCGAGCAATTAAGCTTTCGAGTATCCCCACTTTTGCCCTCTTGAGCTCACATTGACGTCAGCAGTGGATCACCTGTGATATGGGCGTCGATTCCTTGACGGGTCTCTTGGACGGCAGCTCGGTCACCGATGAGGGCGACGCGTCCGGCTTCTCGGGGCTTGGCGGAGGTGACAGCTCGGGCGGCCTCCCGCTCTTTTCAGTCAGCGGACACGTGACGCTGCCGTTGTTGTCCCCCTTGGAAACGTTGTTGGCCACCGTCACCACCGCGTCGAGAACCTCGGCTGGTATCTGAGGCGGCGTCTTTACCGTCGACGACGTCTGAATCTGCAAAATGCGCGCCAACAGGGTTTCGATAGCAAAAAAAAGAGAAACGATTTCGAAATATAAATCGATGTAGCAACGATATCGAAAAGACAGGAAGTGAAACAACCGGTTTGATGTTCTCCATAGGGTGATGCAACCGCATGAAGTAAACAATACAGAGTTTTATTTTGTCCACAGACTTCTTACCGTTTGCAAATTGGCGGGTTACCGGAGACGTATACGTAAGCGGTAGGGTTGGTGGCGCCTTCTTGTGGCGCAGAGCTCAAACACAGAGATACTATTGCAAATAAACTAGTGTATGCTACTGCGTTGCTGGCGTAATAAAATTTTCGGCAGCGGCGTAATCGTAAAAACGTTGGCTTTTTATGTCTTTTCTTTTTCTACAATAACATTCATGGAACACGAAAAGGGGTCCATAAGACATAGTGGTTAGGCGAAGCTGCGCAAGGTCTCCCTATAAACATGCGGTAAACCGGTATTACGCAAATGCCATTGCGTATACCAAATAAATAATTAAAGGTATAAAATAAAGGAAATCACAGGGGAAATTACCTGTCGCTTTAATTGAAGTATAGCAATTATGTTAAGGTAACGGAAAATTTAAAAAAATAGCTTTCCGCCTATGGGATCCGAACCCACATTTTCCGCATTGTGTGTGCGATGCTCTGTCAATTGACATATACGACGGAATCTTTTCTTGTCTTTTTTATTTCCCCTTTTCTTTTTATCATAATTTGCGCATAAAGTAGGAGTAACAACTCTTTCGCAATGGCGAGACAAGTGTACAGAGTAGCTGAAATTAAGTCCATTTCCGCTAAGCTTTACATAACTGAATTGGTATGACAACATGTCTAATACCAATAACGAGCCCCTCAGCCGCCCTTGCTGTTGCCATTCTGTCCGTGTACGCAGAAAGAAAAAAAAATAGAAGGCCGAACCAGATGAAAAAATTAAAAACTTGACCTCTCGGCCCCTGCGCGGCATACTTGTTCACAATCTTTTTCGTCCTGCTCGGCATTCTGTTGTTGTTTTTCTGTTCTTTTTTTTTTTTCTTGGCTTCCCATTAGGAGCGTCAGCGTGGAAAAAGTGTATGTGAAAGCCGGTCACGTGGCGGAGGTACAGAAGAGGTGGGACAGCTTAAAAGGCCGCGGGTAGTCTAGAAGCCAGTCGGAGCTAGGAAGCAGGGAGAGAGTACAGCGCAGCTGCGAATGGGCGTTCGAGAGAGGGAGAAGGTGGCGGCGCTGAAGCGCCGTCGCCTCACTCCAACGTTACTAGAATGAAACGCCTCAGTCTGCTCCGCGCCACCGTCAGTTGCACTGCGATCCTCGAGGAGGCAGGACGTGTGTCGAGTGAGCTCCGGAACACTGTGGTGAATCCGGTTTAAATCATCGATCCGGAAACTCTAAGAGGTGCGACGTAGCGCTAACTCGTTCTTCTCGCATCTATCGCCAAATCGTCTCTGACATTTTTTTTCTTGGTGCTTCTTCCTGACCACACGAGATTTCGTCAAACTCTCTACTTCGTTTCTGCTAGCGTGTCGGGCAGGCAAAGCATGTTTAAATGGGCAATAAAGAATGAATATGAAGTCGAGCTGAATCGGTAGAATATTCTTCTGAAAAGCTGCCATCGTTTTCTGCGAGCCAATATGTCCCTTAGTGGTGCAGAATATTGCCGCCGAATATCGCGCTGCTGCTCTTAAATTTAAAGCTCCCGGGCCAAAACGGGCGAGTTGACGTAATATCCACATGACCTCCCTCTATGGCATTCTCCGTGCGCCGGCCAGTGCTGACGTCACAGAAGAGGTACCGTAGTCCACAACAGGTGGTTCCACCCCACTTTTTCATTTGTCATTTTTCTCGCTTGTAAAAGGTTTGTTCTAGCGACGAACGACTTCCATATTTATCGTGCAATGCCCGCACTTTTTCTTTTTTTTTCTTGAGCATTTTGCCAGGTGCCTCAAACTACTCTAAGACTGCTATTCAAATAAGCGCAACCACTCGCGGCCGGCTATTGACACATGCGCAGTCCCCAATCGATTTGTCGGACATGGACTATTGCCATGTTTTAGTGGCTTGCAGGAAGTAAACAGAATGGGAGAACACGCGTGACGTTTAGTCAAGCAGCATTTCCCCATTTTCGCGCTCTGAAGTGGGGGTGCGGACTCTACACGTGGGCAGGGGCTCAAACAAGGCTGAGTAAACACGAGAAAATGCGCTCATTCCTTATTACAGGAGTCAAATCATTCAATCTTGCTCGACTTAATATATCTAGCTTAATCTTGCTTTCTTAATCTTGCTCGACTTAAGCGTCCTCGTGAAATCCCCGCGAATATATGTTTCTCTGGTTCGAAAATTCTCACTTGCGTAGCCGCATGACCGATTATCTGGCGGCCACCTCTCATTACATATGTTAAGGCAAATGTACGCTACGACAAAGAGGTCTAAATGCGCACCTTTGCGGCAGCGGCGTCTGCCCTTCGACAAAGCAGGCAGCAGACGTGCGCGTAGAAGAACTTGAAGCTGTGCGCCAAGATGTTGCCGATGTTGGACAGGCAAAGCAGCATCAGCGGGATGCCTATGATGGCGTAGAGGATGGTCACCACTTTTCCCGGCGGCGTCTTTGGCGCGATGTTGCCGTACCCTGCACACAACAAGACACAGTCACTTTTTTCAAGGGGTTCGTGCTTCTGAAACGCAGACAGCTGGTTCTTGCCATTCGTCTTCGACGCCCTCGTGAGCTGTGATTGATTGATTGATTGATTGATTGATTGATTGATTGATTGATTGATTGATTGATTGATTGATTTATTGATTGATTGATTGATTGATTGAAAATTTTGTCGCCGGACTTCCGTGCTTGACATTCAAATGAACAGACCGAAATGGCATGAGGAAATGAACACACGCGCACGTACACACACAAACACACACGCACACACGCATACACAAACGTGCGCGCATACCCACCGTGGTCGCTTAGTGGCTATATCGTGTTCGGCTGCTGAGCACGAGGTCGCGGTATCGCATCCCGGCCACGGCGGCCGCATTTCGATGGGGGTGAAATGCGAAAACACCCGTTTGCTTAGAATTAGATGCACGTTAAAGAACCCCAGGTGCTCCAAGTTTCCGGAGTCCCCCACTACGCAGTGCCTCATAATCAGAAAGTGGTTTTGGCACATAAAACCCCATAGTTCTTTATTTTTT
Organism: Dermacentor variabilis; assembly: GCF_050947875.1. Lineage (NCBI taxonomy): Eukaryota > Metazoa > Arthropoda > Arachnida > Ixodida > Ixodidae > Dermacentor > Dermacentor variabilis. The sequence continues at coordinate 97,873,527 of NC_134570.1, read as the reverse complement.
CTAACGCGCGCGCATGCGCACACTCGAATCGAGCATTTAACCTCAACGGTCTGAATCGATGAGCAAAGTAGTCGGCGCGTCAGACACCTTGTACGATGTTCGCGCAGATGTTCTGTCGATGAAAACAGCCGATTGAAGAAAGCGACGGTGTGGCGGCGTAAGCGTCTTCATTTACGGGCATAACCTCTGGGCCTACGTATGATGCGGAAACGTATCGCACGTCTCACATCAGGGAGCTTAAATTGAGTTTCCGTACGTAAAAGAGGAATGTGCAATGTTGCGGATAATGTAGCCATTTCTGCAAGTTCTTTTTATAGCGATAGCAATTATACACGGACGTTCGAGGCGCATTCACGTCGCCGCCGCCGTCGCCGCTGCCGTGCTGTCCCACGCTCACAGCACATGGGCGGCTCCCGTGAGGAGGTCTCGAAAGTTTGCCCTTAAAATGCGTGTACCAGCAGACCAAAGAGTGTAAACACCCTCAACAGTTCATACTTTATCTAATGGACACCCATAACATCACTCGTATATGTTCTCTAAATACACAATTGCTCCCATTTTTGGTTCTCTCAGGGCAGCGCGGAAGCTTTGGGAGCGCTTCTTCGCATAACACCTCTAAACAGGTATATAGAAAACGGAAATTTATCAATTTCAATGTAACCAATTGGGCGTGCGATCACGTGCAAGACTAGTGGCCACGTGCGCGAAGCGGAGTTTAGAGGCCGTATAACGTTAAACTATTCCGATATGTTTTTATTCCAATATACTGACGTCAAATTTGCGTAACTACCGACGCAAGCGTCGGGCGGTCGCCCGCACGGTTGTCTGAACAAACCAATCAAATGCTCCCCTCGTTCATAGGAGGTCACTTCTCTTTGCTTGAAAAACGAATAACATTGCCTACACTGAGTGGTTTGTCTTATCTAATTGGCTGACAAGAGGCGAGGAGTACCGCTCAAGTAGAGAGGGTTTCGATGGGGCCGAGCCACTGCACTGAAAATCGATAAGCGGATGAAGAGGGTGGTGCCGGCGTCTGCGACTGGTCCGCTTTCCCTTACTTAGCTTGCGTTGGCTCGTCGACAATCGCGGCGGCATGCGACGGAAGGTTAAGCATGACGCTAAAACGGATCCTCAGCAAAGGAGAGTTGGCAGAACGAGGTCGTAGACGTGCTGAAAGTGCTGGAAAACGTCACACGGCCACGCAAAAACATTTATTGTACGCAAATAAACTCATGCTCTCCGGCAAGTGCCAGTATACCCAGTGCCTGAGCGATAAGCGGCAGCCATCTTTCATTTCTTTCGGAACGGGGCCGCCTACGGCTATTCGGAAGAAAATTCAGTTTTGTTCAGCATATTAATGCATCTTTAACGCATACACGTCACTTTGCCGCGTGAGTTTTTGCGCTTTTGTGACCTCGCGTGTCAGGCAGGTAAAGTGGGTGCAGCCCGGACACTCTAGGCCATTAGCCGAGGGCTAATGGGGAAAGGCGTCGAATCAGAAATGACAATTTTTATTTGCTCCGTCAAATCATGCATAATCAGTTTCTACACGTCATATCAGATGGGGAGCTATCGCGGTTTTCGTGACGTCGCGTGACAGACAGGTGAAGTGGGGGTGGTCCAAAAAGTTTTTGACCGATCGCGGTGGGCTGATTGCAGAATTGGAATGGGAAAGTTTGGAATAGCTTTACGTTATAGCGCCTTAGGTCTGCGGCCGATCAGCCGGCAGCTAAATACAGCGATCGCATACATGATGTGTGCGCGCTTACTGGACGGCGGGGGGGCACGAGCTCGTGCCCGTGCATGGGCCTATACAAGCCAATAAGGTTCCAGACTGGTTTCGCGCAGCGCAGCATAAACTGACAGCGTCGCAGAGTCCATGTCGCGGCGGCGCGACGACCCGCGATGCGCGTCAGGCTGCGCGACGGGTGAACGCGAAACTCACCCGCGGCCTCGGCCATACCGAAAGCACAAGTACAAACTTGATTTTAGTAAAGCACATCACTTGGAAAAAGCCCGTGAACAAATTTTTAGCGGCGCTGGTGCTTTATGAAACAGCGAAATTGAAATTACGGTCGTATAATTCGTTTTTTTTTTTTTCTCTATATTGCCAGATTATTTGACCATTTTTGTGGCATTGTGCATGTCCGAAAAAAATTTGCGTATCGGTTCGAGTGCTATAGTTAGAGGCTTCGGTGAGCATCGTATAGGCTTGGTTGGGCGTCGCGTTCAGCAGGGCCTACGCGTTCCGCATTGGGACGGCCGACACCGCAGCTTGTCGCGACTGCGGCGACGCGGAGACAATTCGGCGCCCTCTTTGCGAGTGCCCGCAGTACAGGGCGCAGAGGCATTCGCTTTCCATCGTGCTGAACCAGTTGGACTACCAGCTTCTGTCGGAAGAAACAATTTTGCGACATCGACGGAATTTAATATCGCATCAGAAGGCCGTGCAAGTGCCACCGCAGTTCTTGAGGTCGACCAGCCTTTGTGAACGCCTGTGACTGGAACGCCTTTTCTCTTACCTGCTCCTGTTCCTTTTTTTTTTCTCTCTCTCTCTCTCTTTGCCCTCTTTCCAACTCCTATATCCTCCTGCCCAGTTCAGGGAAGTAAACCGGAAACTCGCCCCTGCTTAACCTCCCTGCCTTTCCTCTCTCGCTCTCTATATAAACCCGCCTCGTGTGAGGCCCGCACCAAGTAAAAAAAAAATAAAGAAAGTGTCGGCTTTACACGAGAAAATAGGGTAAGTAAATATCATCTCTGCCATCCTCTTCCTGCCATCTTCCTCCTACTGTCCTTTATCTCGCGTTACAGTTTCCGTCCACTGCATATCTCCGTTCAATATATGTCAGCAGCTGCGCTTCATATAGTTACCGTGCGGTCAGCAGTAAACTTCTTGCCATCATATTTCTTTTGTTTGTTTGTTTGTTTGTTTGTTTGTTTGTTTGTTTGTTTGTTTGTTTGTTTGTTTGTTTGTTTGTTTGTTTGTTTGTTTGTTTGTTTGTTTGTTTATGTGCTTGCTTGTTAAGTTGACCTGTCAAGTTCCAAAGCTTGGAACGTACCGCAAAGGGGGGGGGGGGGGGGCAGGGGCTGCTAGAGAAAGAAGGCGGGTAGGTGGTACATAGCACATAAAGATGCTTAATTTAGGGAAAGGTGCACAAATTTGATACTATAAAATTATAATAAACAAAAAATTGATATTACAGTGTCATCGGTCGAGCTAAGCACTTGTCGAGCAGACACTTATATTGTCCAAGGAAAAAACACGGGGAAGGCGGGAGATGGAAATGCAAGACGATGAGCAAAACGAGAACAAGGTGAAAGTAGGAGCCACGTTTCGACAAGTGGACTTGTCTTCTTCAAGGCGACATATGCTTTCTTATATAACGTAACTCGGATACTCATATTGTCCGAGTTACACATGCTGCATGTGCAGTCGAAATACCTGGAAACCTTATTGTCGAGCTTGCTCGATCGAACGTTAGACAGCCGGAATTTCGGGCTAAGAGGACCAGCTCCTTCTCATAATAACGCCGAATACAGCATTTGTCCAGACGTTTGAAGCACATGTGATGGCTTAATTTACATCATTTCGTTGAAACTAGCCTCGTCATAGTTGGATTTCTTGCAGGCTCGCGTTACGTTGTAAAACAAAGCTTATAGAGAAAATGAATGTCTAATTGTAGCACTTGATCTAGACTGTTCTGAAAGCAAAATAAAACGTTTTTGTCCTATGTTTCAACTAACTACGCATGGCTTTCAAAGGCAGTTTAGTGGCGATACGTCTGTACAATGACATCTCTACACAATCTGTACTCACCTCGACCTGAGCTGTGTCCCATTATAGTGCCTATAGCATTACAGCCCTCAGTAAGGCTCTAAATAAGTATTGTGTTAGGAGGAAGAAAAGTAGGAGGAGGAGGAGGGGGAGGGGGAGGGGGAGGGGGAGGAAAAACTTTATTCTGGTCCTGTACAAGGTGTTGCCACCTGCCTGGCTAGTCCCATGTCGGGACCGGGAGGTCAAACCTCCTAGCCCTATCACAGGCGTTCTGGACAGCCAGGACTTAGGGATGTGATCGTGGGATCTAATCATTCTTCAAAACCGATTCCGGGAAATGCCAGGGCCGAGCGACCCACACTCCAAGAGCATATGTTCAAGCGTGCATATCTCCTTCTTGCATGCTTTTGCATATAATATTCATGTCTGCTCTGCAATGTCATACCATTCCTTCACTTGTGTAAATGAATAGTAAAACTGTGTTCGTAAATGCCGAAGTGTAACTGCTTTTGCCCTGTTTACCTTATAGTGACGGGGTGTAAACTCCCTCCTTCCAATGTAGTAATGTTTTGTAATTTCATTGTATGTAATAAGCGTATCTCTCTGTAGGTGCTCCAATCCAGCAGACTCAAAACCATATATAGAAGCGGCCCGGTCTAGAAGGTTGCGGGCGACGCCCTTGGCCGATTCATTTGGAGTGGCAGGAATGTCATCAAGTGAACCAAGGTGCGGCGGGAACCAACAAATTTAATGTGTAACATTTGTTTGTCTTATGTTAATTATTCTCGCAGCCTGTGGGGCAATCTTGCCCCTTTTGAAAGCTTTAATAGCCGTTTTCGAGTCACTATATATTTCTCTGTATATTTTGTATGTTAGTGCCAATGCCATGGCAACTTCTTCAGCGACTTCAGGTTTGCTAGTGTAGACTGTGGCGCAGTTAGTGCATTTGCCCTGGTGATCCACTACCGCCGCAGCGAACTTAGTTCGATCCTTGCAGGCAGCCGAATCAACAAAGCAGGCTCCTCTGCCCCCTTTATCAATTTTCTTGATTAACGCCATGGCTCGTGCAACTCTCCTGTTGATGTCATGTGTTGGGTGCATATTCCTGGGTAGCGGTGCGACAATTACGTTGTCTGCGAATTCTTGATGGACTTTAGTGTAGTGTGCTGGATCCGCAATGGGGCTGATCATGACCTTGTCCAGGATTGATCTTCCCGCGGTGATTGCAGATAGTCTGGCTATTTGTGATATTTCTTGAGCCTCCGCGATCTCCATGGTCGTCTTGTGTTTTCCTAACTTGAGCAATTTTTCAGTGCTGGTTTGAAATTGGGAGCCCCAACGCGCTTTAGCAACCTTCTTTATCGCTGCGTCAAGCTTCTTGAGTTGAACCTGCGTCCAGTTGCACATGTCAGCGGCGAATGAAGTATGACAGAGTACGAAAGAGTTAGTACCGTTGTCATAGTGTATGTATCAGTCTAGATGTTTCAGTGTGTGTGTTTGCTTGTTTCTTTCTTTGTTATTTTATTTGTTTGTTTGCTTGTTTGTTTGTTTGTTCCTTTGTTTTCTTTCACTCTTTTTCTTTCAACCCTCACTATCCCAACCAGAATGTCATGTCAAGTCTTTCGATAGGCTAACATCTTCGTACACCATTAAATTACCTCTACCTTTCTCTGTTGTCAAGTGCATTGAGAAAAAAACTCGTCAGCGAGTCGGGCAAACAGAGCTGACCAGTTCTCAACGAATTCTACACTACCAATCCTCGCGTCTTTGGTTGTGCTTCATTCGCGCACATCGGTGACGTGCACCTGCGTCCGCGTTTTAATATTAATGCTATTTTCGCGGTCATTCAGCTTAGCGCAATAGCTGGTGCTGTTCATCTATTCATCAAGCACAAACAGCTTAAGGCCTGACTAGAGAGTACGTCGCACTTGCTACGAAAAACTAAAACTTCGCAAGTTGCAGTTAAGTGCTTTTTTGTTTCGGCGACACGTAGGTACCACTACTTTTATCTACAGCCAGTTCACATAACCCTTCTACAAAGAATTCCTAGAAGTGTCTCCGGTAGCTTCACCCATGGCACTTCAATAAACATGGGAATAATTACCTTACGTGTGCTATGGTGTAATGGGATGCAACAATATCGAATAAGAACTGTGACGCTCTTTCCTGTCCTGTGCCGTTCTTCATAGTGTTTCGCGTCCTAATACAACTTCACAAGTATGGGTGCCCAATCATCCCAGCAACGAGTAGGGATAAGTTGTGCACGTGTGTGTCCCTCCTTCGTTCGACGTCCTGTCTTTGTGCGCTCAAAAGTCTCCTAAGAACCACGTAAAACCAATTCGCCCAAAACGTAACGCGTCTGAGGGATAAGTAATTTGCCTCTAGTTCGTCTATCTGTCTACAAACGGCTCTGTGACTTCGAAAGGTGATGGTTTAGGAGAAAATATCGCGTGCCAAGTTCACAATAGTGATGCATGCGGACAGAATCTTACTGCTATCGTGCGTTCGGAAAAATACGATTTCCTCGAAATTTATACAATAAAGCACTGTAAACGATGCGAAAATAAAATCTGAAGCCACAAGCACCAAGGTCTGGCAAATACAAGTGCTGCTCGCAATTCCCACGGTAACTGAACGATTCTGAAGACTTACCTATAGTAAACTTTGCAGGAAACCATATATGCAGCACAGAGAGGGGATTATTATCTTTCGCTTCGCGCCCGGGCTGTGCGCCGCCTGTAGAAACATACGTCGTCCAGATTTAGTATGACGCGTTTGAAAGCGCTAGCCGTGACTAATGGAAGCTCCGCGTCAAAAAAATAAGTTTTCCTCGACGAGATGTTCAGTAAACGTTGACAGTTCAGCGTCAGCTGGCCCTCAGGCGTCATCGCGACCACAGCGACAGGGTCTGTGCGTCATCCGCCACTCAGAAACTCCATTGACCGGCGTATACGAGGCCTTGAACGGAGCCGCGACGATATTTCGAAAGTGTCAACAGAAACAGAGTCGAAAATGGCAGCCAGAAATGTTCCCACGCAAGCAAGTAGCAGGCAACCCAGGCGGAGGGAAAGTTTGACGCACAGGGGTGCCGACACGAGCGACGAACGATTTATGCGTCAGCCTATCCGCGCAGCTGCATTTGGGCCGGCACGTCGCCACTTCCGGTGTCTTGCATGTGGGCGCTCCTTCGACTGCGGCATCGCACTTTCTTTTTTTGTGCTTTTCTGTGCCTTTTTCTTTCTTGCTTCTCAGAAACTCTGCTTTTGCTATGCTATCGCGGGAAACCGACGGATAATATAACTTTCCATTCGGAGGTGCCCATCTGTGAAGTACAGTTCGAGCAGGCTGGCAACGCAATTACTCGCTGAAACTCCCTCAACTCGCCTCGAACCTTTATTCTTCGAAGGGGGCAACCAAACGGGGCACAGAAAGTTTCCACACATCGCCAAGCGCTATAGAAGTGCGTGACGAAACATATATCCTCCCCGGTAACACAGTAGCAGCGCCTGGCTTGCTTCGCGAATTTACGCAGCGAATTGCGCCGTACACCTTGAATTTCGGCTATGACAGACCACCAAGGGGCGGCCACACTTGGGCTCACCGAGCCGGTCCGACTGGGTCCGACTCGCCGAGTCTCGGTCCGAGTCTCGAGTCTCGATCCGACTTGCGGCTCGCGCTCGGCGACTCCGTCGGGCAGTCACCGTCCTCTACAATATAAATGCGTGCAACTTTGAGTTTGCTTTTGCCAATGTGTTCGCGCTTTCGAGAAGTTAATTACGAATATGACACACTCAGAAACTATGTGTTCCTTAGCAGTGCTAGCCGGTTTCCATGAAAGAACGAACAGTCGGAAGGCAGTCCAAGAGGTCCGAAACTATGCCCCATTTCGCTGCCACTCTCAAACAATATAGCGAACCCTTTGCTGGCTGTATCGGTATGCATGTTTGGCCACCCTTACACTAAACCCGTGCTGGTACTTTCAGTCCTGTAACAGCTACTTTTAAACCTCGTAGAAATCCTTACTTTCGGTGCATACGAAGGAGAGGGCTTAGAGACTGTCGAAAAAGCCCGTCGTGAAGATTCTAATTGTTTTTGGAAGCGTTCCGACAGCGCTCAGGAACATATAGAAGTATAGTTTCAGGATTGGAGTGGCACACGGACGTGCGCTAAAGGTGGCACTAATATTACTCGAATGCGTCCCTAATAAAAACTAAATAGTGGCTGTTTTTCTCGGGCATAGTCAGTTAGACAACACTAATGTTGCTCAATATAAAACTAAGTTATGTTCAAAACGTTTCACATGCACTGCACGAACTTTGCGCGCTCAGACACTGCAGCAGCATTACCTGCCGCATTCTGTTAACAAACGTAATTGCGCAGCAGGGTCCTTGCTTGGAAGCATGACCCTTAAGAAGAAAACGCAGAATGAATAAAGGAACAACTTTACAAAGGAATTCCAATACGAACCCAGAAATACGGAGGTCGATCACAGCATGTGTAGATATCACCGTCAACATAGCTCTTTCTACTTAAGCCCAGAGAACCGGCCCCTTAAGGACCAAATAGTCAATCTTACTGCTTACGCGAGTCGCGTAGTAACTTATTGTTTCAGTAGATACAGTAGACATGCAGGGCAACACCAGCCATTTTTAAAGAAGTAACACCGAAATCTCTAAGACAAACGCATCGCTTCTTGACAGTCACTTTTCTGCTACCGTCATAGGTGCCGCAGCCACGTCTATGTTGCATGTTAGCAAATCTATAGAACTAGTGTCCACAACATAGCAAGCCAAGTAATTATGGTAGTTTTGCTGTATATTCGGAACCGTTCACCTCATCTACACAAGATCACAAGGAAAACTTGATGCTATATAGCACCTAATGTTGGCCATGCTTCAACTTGAACTATGCTTTCTTTCTTTCTTTCTTTCTTTCTTTCTTTCTTTCTTTCTTTCTTTCTTTCTTTCTTTCTTTCTTTTTTTCTTTCTTTCTTTCTTTCTTTCCTTTTTTCAGGCTAGAAAGGAATGATAAAGCCAACAGAATGGGAGCAGTAAGAACTAAGTTTTAAGAGTAGAAAAGCTGTTACAAAAAATTTCGCGCCATAAGTTGGCATGAAAAAGTTTTGAGTTGGCGGCATGCTTTATGGTGCGTCTTTGGGAAATTTTCTTGCAGCACGGCACCACAGAAGCCTTGGGGAGAGATAGGACTCTCACGAATCGTCCCATCCAGGCTTAATATCGTTGCCCAATTTTTTGTTGCTGTTTTTTTTAAGTAATCGTGATCATCACGCTTCTTGCTTAGTGGCAATGAAACTGCGACGCTTTTTCTTCCGCGATGAAAAAGTACACGGTAGGCGCCACAATCCACTAACAGTAAAAAAAATATTTAAAAAACCTTTGTTCTGTTTATCGCCGCCGAATATGCCACGAGAGAAAAAAATAGAGAGACGCACACAAACGAAGCAGTTCATGGGAAAGTTGCGGGGAAGAATAATGTCCATTGTTCGTCCCAGGATCTTCAGGAAAGGCTGCATTTCCGCCACCTTTCTTCGTTCATTCTTTCCGCTCGACAGAAAATGAAGCGGGCTTTGCAATACGACAAGATCTCAGAGTTGTCACTCATTTGTACGTTTCACTACTTCCCCAACTCACTAAAAAGAGAATAAACTTAAGCGCAGAGTTCTTTCCACCAGGGACTGGTATACGCTTTGTGCAACATCAAGAGTTGTGGCAAAAGCGCGCTCGTCTTTCCTGAAGGCGGGAACAGCGCTGGCAAGTGTAAACTTGTGCCTTTGACCTTTTTTAACTGTGCGTTTACTTCTCCCAGGACATGCGACCGCCGGCCCCTCTGAAGTTTGTTTTCTGCCTTCGACTTTGTAACCTCTTGCGACATGAAAAGCCACGCTAACAAAGGACATCGTGATGCTGGGGCAAAGTTATGGGCACCGTTCCATAATCGCGCTGCCTGCACGCGTAATAAAGAAAAAAAAATAAGTCATTTGTCGGAGACGTTGTGCAATAAAGGCTGAGAGTGTGTGGCCCAATGTGGGATGTTCTATAGCCGGCTCGTAGCCTGTACCGGAGGAGGCGAAGGCTTACGAATCGTTCTCATCAGTTTGGACACGCAACAAAGATAGTTCAATAATATCTCCAGTGGATCTTTCCTGCACGTCATTGCTGATCGTCGGGCAAAACGGTACGTCTTCAAGGTTCATCGCGATGCTTATCTGAGCCCCGATAAAGGTTCACTGAAATCTGAGCCGTTCGATCTTCTCAATCATAAAAAAGGGGATTTCAGAGAGAGCGCAGAGGGGAGAGGGGGTTGTTAGGACTAGGTCGTCAGTCTGACAAATTCAAGCACGTTCGCACGTGATGCAAAGCCGGGTATTCATTTGGTATACTGCATGGTCACGACACACTTAGCCATTGGTTATATTTACGGTCGATTCCGGGGCTCGGCATCATTTCTCGTGACATACTATGCAAGGCATGACCAGAAACATTTGTCATGTCAGAAAGACCGCACCCTCCTCTTTTCTCCGCTTCCCTTCTCTGTCATTTTTTTTTTTGTATGTGCATTTCCTCTTGCTGCAACTTGACACAACTGTTGTGCGTAGCGGCGGAAGTTACAAGCCTCTATATCTGCTTCTTTCTTTGCACTTTTTGTTTTTGTCCGAGAACAATAATTCGTTCCGCGTAGAACTTTCGTCCTTCTGCACACTGCGTCGCCAAGTGTGTCGCCACCCTTATTGCAAAAGGAGCGGGAGAGCGCAGTACAGAAGTTCCTCAAAGTGTACGCGTTGAAACAACGGCTACTCGCAGCCGACATCGGAGAACGAAAGGCCGGCCCGTGTAGCAGCGTCGTCGCGACGTCTCGGCGCACTGCACGCCGAGCTGCAGAGGAAACGAGCAAAAGATGTGCAGCGGGGCAAAGACCGGCAACAACAGGCTTGTTAAAGACTAGAATAGACGGACGAAAACAAAAGCCCACGGCCCCACACAACCGCTGCCCTTGTCAAGGCCGGAAGATTGCGCAAAAAAAAAAAAAAAAGCTAACAAGGGGGCGGCTGTGTCGGCCAAACCGAGACTAACGTAACGACGGCGCCGTTACATGAGCTCGGTGCAAGCGATCCGTGTCCGACGTTTAGTGTCTCCAAACAAAGAGACACCCACCCGCAAGGCTGCATATCGAATATGAGGGCTAAGTGAATGCCGACGCTCGCTTGCTTCAACCCTTCTGTAGGCTGCGTTAAGAGGGTACAACAGTTAAGCGGGCATCGGAGAAGCAATCAGGCAGGCAGCCTTCGTGGACGAGAAACCACGAGGAACGGGGAAAAAATGCGAAGAAAATAGCTGCTGATGAGAAAATCACGACTACAGCAGCGTCGTCGCGCGAGTAGCGGGAAACTATAAATTGAAGCCGTTGACGGCAATCTTGACGTGCATTTAGCGAAAGTGAAACGCCGCAGTGTTTCAGCCGCCGTAAAGCGATACAGTGCACGCGATAATGTAGTTACGCAAAGCGCTAGCCTTAAAGGGAACTGCGGCTTCGAAGCAGTAAAAGCAGCACCGAGTACAGGAAGTTGGCGGGGTAAAGGCGTTTGGGCTGACACGTTTGACGGACGGGCAGTAAATACAGAGAAACATAGTAACATTTTTATCGAGAAGAACGTTATCCTGTTTTTCAAGGAAGTTATCACGCAGGTACACGAACAAAAAGTTTGAAAAGAAACACTGAAATTTAGTTCTTCTATTGTTATGATCTCCATCGCAATCAGTGGGGGGGAGGGGGCGTCTTCTCCCTTTTTTTTATCTATACTTAATATTCATCCGCGACTTCTATCCTGTACCCGTCTTGGACACGGACATGGTTTTGACAGACAGTTTTGTGTGGGCTTTGAGCTTGGCCCATGTGTAATGCTTGCGTCTGAAGTATTGGCGTGCTCTGACACAAAAAACTTTTATGTCAGTGTGTCGATCATGCTTGGGAACACAGCGCAAGCATGCTAGGCTTGTCTCGTCTTAACTGCAGCATCATGTAAATCATGTAAATCCGAAATATTGATTCCGACTTGTTGGTCTGTCATACTGGGAGAGATATAAACGCTGTGTGTTGGTGTGTGTTGCCTTGTGTTGTTGTTTCTACGCTTCTACCTGTCTGCTTAGCGCTATTGCGGTTCCCATTAATCTATGTGGTTATGCGATTACGCATAAATTGTGCACGGCATGCCTGCGTGCGCGTATGGGTGCGCATTCGTACACGTTCGCGGCATGCAAGCGAACAAGCCATTACACCGTGACGTCACGAAGCGAATGCGTGAATCGTCCGTGACTGAAATTTCAGGAAAATGCGGGCAGCCCTGTACACAATTCGTCGGAGCGAAAGCGATCTCATGCAAGGCTTCTTTCGGCAAAAGCTGAGGAAAGCTTTCCACGCACCTTTGCAGCTTGAGTATTGTGGCACGGAAGTTGTTTTTGAAAGGTGTTTGATGGATTTTATTTTTCTAAAATATTTTGGCGTTAATAAATGTGTTAACGGCCGCTGTGAGGCGGCCTGTTGGCTATAAGGGGCGCGATCGTGAAGATCTCCCATTTTCACTGTGTGTGGCTCTCCTGCGGTCGCCGAAGTGTTGGCTTTAATTTCGCCCCCATATATATGCCATCAATGCGGCATGGAGTCGGACTTGCTTCCTCGCGCGATAAAGCGGAACGCCAAAACGGATAAGCCACGCAAATGGGCCTCTGCACAAATGTTCTGTGATACTGTTTCATGGGAGCGTTATCACGCTCGCAGCGACAAACTACGTCGATAGAGAGGAGGTGTCAGTGATGAGGACGAGGACGATACGTTGGTTAGCCAACGAGAAATCATCAAGTTGGTTCCGTGAGGAGGAGCCAGGAAAAATAGCTAAGAACAAAGGAGGGGGGGGGGAGGCAGGATGTAAGTAAGCGCGGAAAAAATGACAAACACAATCTAAATTGTAGTAGGCATCAACGAGTTGACATGAAAAAGCTAAGCGACGTGCTTTTATTTCGATTTCTTACTGTTTTCATTCTGGCGCTGGTTTTATTGTGGGGTCAAAATAACCCACTTTCCAGGTTTCTTTACACAAATATGTAACAACGGTTTGTGAGATCCGTTCTCTAGACAGCAAGAAGTGAAAAATAACACGTTTCTATGAGGTGCCGTACACGTACAGCGCTTGTATCTGTTTTTTTTTTCGTCTTTATGGTATAGCGATGTAAAGGGTAACATGCGAAAAGGAACGTGAAGTAACTGGTTTAAGCTTCCTTATTTCGTGTCAAAGCTTTTAAGCTCGTTATTCAGCTTAGAAGAACGCAGTGCGCAGGTGATTTCGCCTGCGCGAGAAAGAGGCACCAGTTGCACAAACAATTTCTATAAGATTTTTTTTTTATCTTTAACCTTCACCCACAGCACAACCGTGACGAAAGTTCGCAACATGCTGAAACTTAACGGCTCTGCTATTACCATGGCATGGGCTTCACACTTGTAATTCTCATCAGAACTTCCACGCACTTACTGGCAGATTGATATGGTGAGTAATAAGTCCATTAATTAGCTATTGATTGATTGATTGATTGATTGATTGATTGATTGATTGATTGATTGATATTGGAAATGTCGGCAACTTTCGTCGCCGGCTATTACTCAACCTTTGACTTTTTTTATGCATATACAGAAGTCACATAAAAATGAGAAAATAAGAACACACGCACGAACATTCACATAATCACAAGCACTTGGCGTCAGCGCACTGGAACTGATGAATAGTGCAGTAGGCGCAATAAGACATCGGGGTGCGATTTACAATTATGTGTTCAAGCAAAGGAAAGAAGCAATCTAAGAAAGCAACGGAGTATACAGAGTAAGAATCAGTCACTAATGCAAGGATACATATTTGCACAATGAATATACAGAGATCGCGAGCAAGTACAAGTTATACATTGAGCTAAAGGCGACGAGACGAGAGCACTGTTGCAGTTTTTAAGAACAACAGGCTTGGACAAGCGGCTGTAGCCTGAACTGATGTTTCATCATCAGCAGCAGCAGCGGCGGCGGCACCAGCGGCGGCAACAGCGGCGGAAGCAGCAGCAGCAGCAGCAGTAGCAGCCTGCCTACGCCCACTGCAGGGCAAAGGCCTCTCCCATACTTCTCCAACTACCCCGGTAATGTGCTAATTGTGGCCATGTTGTCCCTGGAATCTTCTTAATCTCATCCGCCCACCCAACTTTCTGCCGCATCCTGCTACGCTTCCCTTCTCTTGGAATCCAGTCCGTAACCCTTAATGAGCATCAATTATCTTCCCTCCTCATTACATGTCCTGCCCATGCCCGTTTCTTTTTCTTGATTTCAACTAAGGTGTCATTAACTCGCATTTGTTCCTTCACCCAATCTGCTCCCTTCTTATCCCTTAACGTTACACCCATCATTCTTCTTTCCATAGCTCGTTACGTCGTCCTCAATTTGAGTAGAACTCTTTTCGTAACCCTCCAGGTTTCTGCCCCGTAGGTGAGTACTGGTAAGACACAGCTATTATACACTTTCCTCTGGAGGGATAATGGCAACCTGCTGTTCATGATCTGAGAATGCCTGCCAAATGCACCCCCAGCCCATTCTTATTCTTCTGATTATTTCCGTCTCATGATCCGGATCCGCCGTCACTACCTGCCCTAAGTGAATGTATTCCCTTACCACTTCCAGTGCCTCGCTACCTATTGTAAATTGCTGTTCTCTTGCGAGACTGTTAAACATTACTTTAGTTTTCTGCAGATTAATTTTCAGACCCACTCTTCTGCTTTGCCTCTCCAGGTCAGTGAGCATGCATTGCAATTGGTCCCCTGAGTTACTAAGCAAAGCAATATCATCAGCGAATCGCAAGTTACTAAGGTATTCTCCATTAACTTTTATCCCCAATTCTTCCCAATCCAGGTCTCTGAATACCTCCTGTAAACACGCTGTGAATAGCATTAGAGAGATCGTATCTCCCTGCCTGACGCCTTTGCTTTCTTTATGGAGGACTACGGTGGCTGTGGAGCCGTTATAGATATCTTTCAGTATTTTTACATATGGCTCGTCTACACCCTGGTTCCGTAATGCCTCCATGACTGCTGAGGTTGCGACAGAATCAAACGCTTTCTCGTAATCAATGAAAGCTATATATAAGGGTTGGTTATATTCCGCACATTTCTCTATCACCTGATTGATAGTGTGAATATGGTTTATTGTTGAGTAGCCTTTACGGAATACCGCCTGGTCCTTTGCATGACACAAGTCTAAGGTGTTCCTGATTCTATTTGCGATGACCTTAGTAAATAGTTTGTAGGCAACTGACAGTGAGCTGATCGGTCTATAACTTTTCAAGTCTTTGGCGTCCCCTTTCTTATGGATTAGGATTATGTTAGCGTTCTTCCGAGATTCCGGTACGCTCGAGGTCATGAGGCATTGCGTACACAGGGTGGCCAGTTTTTCTAGAACAATCTCCCCACCATCCTTCAACAAATCTGCTGTTACCTGATCCTCCCCAGCTGCATTCCCCCTTTGCATAGCTCCCAAGGCTTTCTTTACTTCTTCCGGCGTTACTTGTGGGATGTCAAATTCATCTAGACTATTCTCTCTTCCATTAGCGTCGTGGGTGCCACTAGTACTGTATAAATCTCAATAGAACTCCTCAGCCAGTAGAACTATCTTATCCATATTAGTAATGATATTGCAGGCTTCGCGTGCAGCGTGGGGATTCGTCTGCAAGAGGACCATGGTACGAATACCGGTGCCGCGCAATTTTCCACCGGATTAAAAAAAAAAGGAATCCGCGTGTTGATAAATGTGCATAAACAAGCCTGGAGTACGGCCTGATCCCGGTGACCAGAACCGGTGACGCACTCCCTCACCAGAGCAGGATTGGCCACCCCCGTGCAGTACTTGGCCACAACCTCCTATATGAATGCAACAATCGAAGTGATGTTTACAGAACCGCAAGTACCACTGTGCTGCACTGCTGTGACAAAATGCAGTGACAATGACCAACTGTGATTGCGCCATCTGTGCTCCCTTAACTCCTCTCTCTCTCTCTGCTTTCCTGTCACCTTACCTCCCCTCTTTCCCCAGCGTAGGGTAGCAAATCGGATCCTCCCCTCTGGTAAACCTCCCTGCCTTCGCCCTTTCCTATCTCTCTCGAACACACACAGACGTGAATGAATGAACAAAGAAACGGACAAGTCAATGTTTGCCGTCGCCGTACCGTGTGAAGTCTTTCACCTGGACGAGCGCGAGCTGTAAGTGCACTCATGCGAAAGGCAGCAGACCTGTGAAAGGCAAGTGTAATGCTTGGAAAGCCTGACCCTGGCGGGTGTTCTTTCGGGCAGTGCAAGAAGGCACTGCGCCGCTGCGTCGTACGCGAGGTCCCTTTCAATCACTTTCAGGCCCAGGGGGGTAAACATTGGCGCCCTTCCCAGCTCGGCGGCGGGCTTGAAAGGAACGGGCAGCGTCGCGTATCTGACAGCTTTGCAGAGCATAACAGCGAGGTACGACGGCGCTTTTTTTCGACCTGGCTCAGCTGTGCGGACGTGTTGTGAGTCGAGACAGCTCGCAGGCGGCCGAAAGCAATGGGCTTCCTAGGCAGCGACAGGCAGGTTATGTGCACTCTCCGACTGCGCTGATCGTATCCCCGTTAGTCGCGGCCGTTTTCTTGTTTTGGAAGCCTGCTGCCGCCGCCGCAAGGAGAACATTAATAGTGCAACCGAAATAATCGGTCTAGTTGGTTGTCCGTGACTTGAAGGCTATAGACCAGAGTTGACGTTCGACCTTGTCCGTGTTCCAAAGCAACCGGTATAAAGCTCTTGAATAGACGAGGATGACGAAGGAGGATGCAACAAGAGCGGTAACTTTCAACAAAGGGTTTATCTGAAAACCGAGGCCACACACACACACACACACACACACACACAAACATATATATATATATATATATATATATATAAACGACACCTATATGTCATAGCAAGTGCCATGAGGAAGATATGGCATTCTTTTTTACAAATGCGTACTGCCACAATATAGTTACACTATCAAAACGCATTCTAGGACACATGTATATCTGGCGTCCGGAAAAAAGCAGATATGGAACCGCCGGCTCTTCCTTACTCCTATTAAATGAGACGTACCGGAATTACACCCACATATAGAGTAACGCTCCGTCCAGCCGAACAGCTCCATCGCAGCTGTCGTAATTCCAGCAAAATCCACCACTATACGTCTCGCCTGAAAACGTACACGGCAGCACAGGTATCAGCGCTCCTAGTGGCACCACCCTTTATTAACAACGAACCAACGCAGAATTGGTCGATTTTCTGTGACTCGAAGACGGCACTGTAGCGTTTATCGTCAGCCTTACGGCGCGGTCCGCATGAATACTCGGTATTTGAAATAACAGAAGCCACACACCGCCTGACTGAGAAGGGACATGAAAAAATAATTTTGCAGTGGTACCAAGTCAGTGTGGTATCATCGGCAATTAACGTGCCAATCAAGCTGGTCGTTCAGCTCATGCAGAAGACAACCGCCCATCGATCCCGCTGTCTAGGACAGATGCTGCAAGGATGCCCCAACTACTTGCACGCCAGTGCACTAGGTCCGAGTGTAATAAACCAGATTTTATGCACGCCCGTTTATACACCCTGGATCCAACCTTAAGCCTCCGACGTCCACCAAGACTTCCCCGAAGAGACGCAACCCTTTTGTGTAGGCTATGGTTGGGCGTCGCGTTCACCAATGCCTACGCGTTCCGCATAGGGATGACCGACACCGCAGCATATCGCAATTGCGGCGACGCGGAAGCAATTTGTCGTGTTCTTTGCCAGTGACCGCACTACAGTGTGCAGAGACAATCGCTTTCCGTCGCACTGAACCAGTTGGACGACCAGCCTCTGTCGCAAGGAAGAATTTTGCAACAACGACGCGACTTAGGATCTCATCAGAAGGCAGTGCAAGTGGTGCTTCTTGAGACCGACCGGCCTGTGTGAACGCCTGTGATACGAACGCCTTTTCATTTACTTGTTCCTATTTTTTATTATTATTTTTAGAGCGAAGCTGTGAAGGGCTAGTTCCCCCTGGATCGTGTCCGTGTGTAGACACAAAACTCCCCATAAGTGGACTGATCCCCAAGATAGTGCAATGCCAAGCCGACCCGCGGCGGAGGTGACGCAGGCGTTATGCACGTGGACCGATCCCGAAGATAGCGAAAAGCCGGGCCGACCCGCGGCGGAGGTGCAGTTCGCCATTAAGGGGCTCAGATACACAGTTTCGCTACATCCTTCTTCACAGAGGAAGGGCTCGGAGGAGGAGGAGGAATGAACGTTTATTGCGAGAAACAGAAGAGAAAGTGTTCTTTCTTCGCCCTAGGTGGGCGGCTCTCTTAGTCCAGAAAGCCGTTGACTAATGCCGCAGCCCGGGCCCGGTCCGCCAGACTTCGCTGATCTTCCGGGCTCCGTGCCCTTAACATTGCCTCCCACATTTCTTCCATCGTTTGCAGCGGTTCTGAGGCATCATCTTGACTGTTTTTCTCGCGGTGTGGCCACACCAACACCATGTGTTGGAGGGTGTCTGGTACATCACAATATCGGCATAGGTATGAGAATTTGGTGGGGTGCATCCGGTACATGATAATTCCATAGACATACGTATTCGTTTGTAGTCTGCAGAGGGTGGTGGCTTCTTACTTTCTTTATTTTGGATGTTTAGAGGATATTGTCTTCTTTCCAGTCGGTAATGTTGCAATATTACTGCGTAGTTGATGGGAATGTCCTCCACCATCGTCGCTTTCCGGAGACCGTGCGGCAGAAAATCCCGGCTGGTATGCTCTCGGGCGACAGCATGTGCTGCTTCGTCGAATTTTTTTTTCGTTTTTCTTTCTTTCTCTATCTGCCCTCTTTCCAACCCCCTACATCCCCCCCCCCCCCACTGCAGAATAGCAAACCGGAAGCTCGCCTCTGGTTATCCTCCCTGCCTTTCCTTTCTCTCACTCTCTCTCTCTTTTAGGAGAGATTTAAAAA
This sequence comes from Dermacentor variabilis, assembly GCF_050947875.1. Lineage (NCBI taxonomy): Eukaryota > Metazoa > Arthropoda > Arachnida > Ixodida > Ixodidae > Dermacentor > Dermacentor variabilis. Next base: position 97,854,684 of record NC_134570.1, on the reverse strand, counting down.
TGATAATTTATTCTCTGAGAAAATAGGGATAGGGAGCTTAGACATTCGATGCTCAAAGGTGCAATTTTCGCTGCTTCTATAATTAATTTTGTTATGTCGTCTCTCTTTAGCGATAACACCCCCTGCTTCCTGAAAAAAAAATGCTTCGCACGCACACGCGCTACAGTGCAAGGCCACCCACCCAGTGCGCCCAATATATACAGGGTGTCCCACAAAACTTGAACCAAGAATCTATAAATGAAAGGCGAGTCGGAAGCGAACTGAACCGAACGCATACTATTCGCAATATCCTATAGTAACTCAGACATTTGTCCCCATAACTCGCAAATTAATTAAGTTCAACTATCTAACTTTTTAAATTATTGGCTGAGGACCCCAAGTATGATACGCAGTTTTGTAGAGCACTTTCAGAAACCACCGATCGAGTTCTTTCCTCTACGATGCGTCTCACGTAGTCCTTTTTTCCAGGTTGCAAAGAAAGTCCGCGAAATCTGAATAAAAAAGCCAGGTTACGGAGCGTTTGCGCAGTGGTATTGTGCTGCTCTCAAGCGCGCGTTCGGTGAACAAGGTCGGCTGCATCGTGAGTGGCGACGAGGAAGCGGCAGGGCGTCCTTTATCTCATCGGCAGCGCTCTGCCAGCAGCATGCATTTTTGCCGTCACCCGGCGGGAGCATGAAGCTGATTCACTGGGCGCTCCAAGGAGTAGGAACGTTGAACTGTGCGCACTAGAATTTCTCTACCCCAGTGTTCCTGCGAACACGGTGGTGGTGGTAAAATGTTTATTTTCTTTAAAAATGCCATCGCCCCTTGACTGAAGTCCTAATGAGCCGCCCGAGATTACTTTTCAGGGTATAACTCAAGAGGCTTGCAAAAAGAGGCCGGCAGATCACACGCCCTGTGAAAATTCAGTTAAATGAGTTAACTCGAGTTAATGAGTTAAATGAGTTAACTCGACCATGAGAGCGCCAAGACGTAGGCGGCTGTTTCATTACCTAGATGACACGCATTTCATGATATTCATGTCATGTCCTATCATTACATTCGCCATACACTCGTGTTATACCATGCCAGTTTTGGCACATACCAAGTTAACTAAACGACCATGAGAGCACCAAGACGTAGGCTGCTGTTTTACGACCTACATGACACGCATGTCATGACATTCATGTCATGACCCGCATTTATGTTCGTCATACACTCTTGTCATGCTATGCCAATTCTGTTACATACCAAGTTAACGAAACGACAATGAGAGCACCAAGACGTAGGCGGCTAGATAGATAGATACCGTCAAAGTTGCAAATGTTGACAAAGAAATGCTTCGCTTTTAAAGCAGAATCAGTACATCCGGTTCAGTAGCATAGATGAAGCCAGGCATGCAAGTCCTGCGGCCTATTGCTCGGCGGCAGCACTTCCAGGGCTTGATGGCGCTGCCGAGCGAGACCAGGGCGAGCCCACGCGATATGCCGTTATGGACACGGTCGTCTGAAGTAGTGCGGAGTCGACGCTTTGATGACGATTTGATAGCAGCGCGCGCCTTGAGCGTCGAGCACTCTCGTTATAGAACACGTAGCTGCTCGTGCACGTGGGTGCGTAGCCAAACAGCCTTAACCACTGCATGACGGCGGGGCACTTAGCCCGGCCTTGACTCGTGACCACCTTGTAAATGCCGGAATGGCGTGCACTTGTTACGTAGACGTTACGAAAGAGAGGCCCTGGTGACTCGTCCATCTCGTGCAGGGTTTAATGAGCAGTGACGCAGGTCATCAGTCAGGCCGCATACGGGCCCCGTTTGCGACTGCAGATAACCGCGCCAGGATTAGCAGGAAATGCGGCGTTCGTCGGAGATTTGACTCCGGGAGCGACCTCGTGTTTTCGTCGTCTGCCGGAGTGTTTGCAGCGTCACCCTCTCCCTCCTTCAGGTCGCGGCCGACCGAACTCGATATTCACGCTCCGCGGAGCACACTGATGGAAGGCCCTTGGCGACGCAAACAGTCTCTGGAAGTTTCCATCGGAGCTGCAGAAACGGCGCCCCAGGCGAGGCCCTCGTTTCCGCAGGGTCAGCAGTCTTCTCTGTAGGTTAGGTCAAGTTGAAGTACGTTCTGGCTGGGCGTGTGCTGTGGACCGGTTTATCTCCAGGCTACTTAATTTCTCTGCATGTCAAGCAGTGGAAGCCCAAGCTGTGAATGTAGAAAAAGAAAACGATGACCAGATTCACAGTGGATATAGTCACTGGACACTGAGAACTAATGGTTGGAAGACGACGCAAATGCCTTGAACGGTCCAAGTGCGAACACAGATCTCGGATCTCGGCTGCAGGACTGAGATGAATGAATACATGTACGGACACTGCACAAAGTGTATTAGTCTTAATCAGAATCTGTTGATTCATGATCACTCGCAGTGACTTCCTGCTGAAGCGAAGGACGTAACAAGCCGACGAGTGTACATCTTCGTGCTCCGGCAAGCTGTCACCTCCCCTTCAGCGAGGAAAAAAATCGAAACCTACTCGCGTGGTATAAAAGTGACCCGAAAATGCTACTCACCTCCGTGCTACTGGCCGTTATCGAAGCATGTAAACCCCATCGCCAAAAAGCAAATACGCCGTTTCAATCATGTCGTATATACCGTATACGTGAGGCTACGCGAGTCATACGGTATTTCGTGTCATGAGTAACACACGTACCAAACGCCATCTGCGAATAGTCATCTTCGAATTTGTTTTTCTGCGTCCACCTCGCTCGTTCCCCAGTGAAGGATAGCAAATTGAATATCTTGTTGTTTAACCTCCTTTCCTTCCTTTTACGTTTGTCTCTCTCTCTCGCTCGCTCACTCGCTCTTTGGTCTTGGTGGCATTGTTCTGGCTGTGATCTAGCATTCATTGCGCTGATTCGCAGACTCCCGGAACAGGAGCAGAAAGTACGGGACGACCTAATGTTCCTGGCATAACGCACACACGCCCCCTAAGAACAATGCCGCAGTTTCACCACGCGATTCCTGTCGTCAAGGAAAAAGCTCGGAGGGTGGGACTATTGCCCAACGTGAGAGCGAGAAAGTCTTCACGGGTCGGTGCCTTCTTCTTTTTTTTTTCTTAGAAGCGCATTTGGATGGTATACCTGGTCACGGAACCGACGCGTTAGTATCCATCATCACCGACATTGCTAAACGTGCTTTCGGGAGAGCGGAATAACGCCAAGGCTCCCTCTGTTACGCTAGGGTGCGACAAAAGAAGTGACAGAAAAAGAAAATTTTCTCCGAATAACGATGTGTGAGCATGTCTGGGAAGTTGAAAGCAGAGGTGCCTTCTCGTGTCCCACGTTCCAAGGTCAGCCATTCTAAATAAAAAAAAGCCGCCGAACCCGCCTGATACCATCGTTGAAATTGTCGGTGAGATTATCGTATAGCATCCACACACAAGAAATAATTGACAGCATGGATTATTCGGTTCAGGACGTCTTTTTTTTTCTTGTCTGTAAAGTTTGGTGGATCTCCTTCGTAGAATTGCAGCTAGATGCTGATGAGAACGCGGGGCGATTAGGACAAAGACAGAAGGACGCAGAAACGGGAGATTATAACGCTGGCTTCCAGCCAATTTCACGGCACTGCAGACCAGCCTTTCCAAGAACGAAAGGTTACCGTATCAGTTCAACTATAGCTCAAGAAAATTTAGTGTCAAGGATCTAAGCTATAACGCGCAGCAAGGGGACAGCAAAATCATGCGCAAAATTTAAACGACAGTTTTTTGTTCCCAAGAATGCTCCAAGAGACCATTTTCCAGGAAACAGAATCAAAGAATGTGTTTCGACATACGCCGGGTAACAATCAGCGGTATCTTAGTGGATGATGTGTTCATCTGCTGCAGCATATGGTTGCGGGTTCGATTTGATGATGAAGATAATGCGGAGCCCTCAATTGAGGCGTCCTACAAGGCCTCTGTGTCGCTTTGGGACGGCAGACCTCTTCAGTCAATGAAACGTCAGAAACTTTGCCGACCCCACGCGCTGTGGTAATCGATGCTGCGCGAAGCATTTTCAAGGTAGCTGGTTATCAAGCATCCTCTGGGCATCCACAAAGCGTCACCAGATTAATAAACATGCTTGTATAAGGCGAGCAATGGTGTGTGCGCGAGCGCACGTGTGTGTGTGTGTGTGTGTGTGTGTGTGTGTGTGTGTGTGTGTGTGTGTGTGTGTGTGTGTGTTTGTGTGCGTGCGTGTGTGTGTGTGTGTGTGTGTGCGTGCGTGTGTGTGTGTGTACGTGTGTGTGTGTGTGTGTGTGTGTGTGTGTGTGTGTGTGACAGCAGTAGCAAGGCAACGACGACGACATTATGTGTGACGATGGCAAGCTGACGGCGACGAAAGGACGACTGATTTGTTGCTCCACCCAAAAAAAGACGCAATGGTGTTGTGCCGCACGAGGTGCAGTAAGAGTTGGGGTCGGGCATGTCAAAAAGGGGTAGCTGGCCCATGCCGTCATCCGACACATACACGCTAAGGACATTGTTGAAGGGAGGAACATGTTCCCATCGAGAACGAGGAGTACAAGGTTCATTTACAATATCTACGTGAAGAATGGAGAACGCGACATCTCATCAGCCTAGCATGACTGAAGTGAAGCGCACCGAGGAGCCGAAAAACTTCGCTTAAAACCCCTTTGTCCTCCCTAGATCCCTAGGCCAGGGAAAACTGCCGTCTCCCTTCATCCACTTGGAGCGTCCAAAGTCGTCGAAGGAGCCGCGTTGAGGGCGAGGGTTCACACAATCACTCCCGCACCTTTTCTCACTGAACACAGAGAAAGGACGGGAGCTTCGTGGACTGGGATTGCCACGCTTGACTCAAGCTGGCGCGTCTTGGTTCCTGGGATGACCCAGCTGTTAGCTGGAGCGTCGGTCAAGCGACCGTTGCGGTTACCGGAGTCCGTGAGGGAACACCTTAGGACACCCTTTTCCAGAAGTTTTTTGGCTCCCATTGGTCCGTGAAGGCGACAGTGAACCAACAAACAACACTCCATCCGCCAAACATGTCTCGCTTTGCTGGCGCCGAAGGTCTCTCCGAGGGGGACGCATTGTTAGCTTCGCGAGACGATTCGTCGCAGTGAGGCAGGATAGGCTAGAAGGTCACTCACTACCCCCGGCTGGCCGATCGTAACAAGGGACGAATGGGCAGGGGAGGTGTATGACAGATATATCTAAATGTAAGCTTCCCGTCACCCTTGTGTCAGAGTGGCAATACCTGGAGGCACTTGCCCAGTCGCCCAAGAATGGAGTAGCCCAAATATAAGAAATAAAGCCATTGAATATTATGTGCTATTCATTAACCATCCTGCGTGGTCTATAAGTACCTATAACCCAACATTATATGCACAGATTTTATGTCATACAATACGGTACAATATACCATCTTTATTGTGCATAAAGGAAAACCAAATTCACATGCATGGCACCACTGTAAAAACCTTTCATTTATTGTTTTGTTGCGCAGAACAGAGTCGCGCTGACTCGCATTACATGGTCGGTCGAAGTTCAACAATAATATCCCGCACACCGTACAAAGCGGTGCCAAATACCTAGATCTACGGTTTTCGGAACCAACTGAGATCACTTTCCAACAGCTGATGCATACGCGTTTGATCATATTTTGTAATTACACATTTCAAATCACACTATTTCGCTCTTTGTTAATGGTTGTGGCGCCGTTGTTATCACTCGGATCCACTTGGGCAACAGATATCATTAATAATCAAGATTGGATTGTTACAATATGCGGCCTCTTAAATTGGGCAGATGCAGATAGTATGTAAATAAGGGAACGAAAACTGCTCATGGTCTAAGTCCCCATATTAATTCTTGTCAAACACTGTTAATAACGGTGAATAGAAGCTTAAGCCATAACAGCTCTACAGAATCAAATGGGGTCAGCGGACTGGAATACGTGTCTTAGTCTCTCAGATTTAAAAGTGTTTTGTCAAGCTGAAATAAGTGCTTTAAAGTATGCTGTTAGATTTGCTCCGGAGGGATAATTCACTTCTCGGGAAAAATGTTTTTAAAAGATCTTGTACGTGGATTTCAGCACTGGCATATTGCATCCAAAGATATGGCATGTGCTGAGTGTATATGTCAGTCTTCTTTTACTGGCCTTGGCGTGGAACCGTGACTGCAAAATAGTAATGTTTACCTCGCGGGCAAATTGAACATACGATAAACTGCCTCAACTTCAATTACTTGAGGAATGAAGCGTCAATAAAAAGTTGAACAAATCTGAATTGATTCGTAACGGGTTTTGCATCATAAGGGCGTGCGGTAGATATTGCCGCCTTTGTCTTCGCTTTTCGCGCTATAGTACCATTGTTATTAATTGCGACATTATGAGCAGAGTGTCCGCTTTTGAAAGATTGCCGAAATACATAAAGCTAGGGATATTTCAGGCAGACTAGGAAATTTTGAGGGGTGAATCTATAGGCAGGCCTGAGGACGGCAAGTCGGGCATCACTGCCGTACAAAGAAACTCAAGGTTCGAGCACAACAATGTTTTGCATGAAAAATAAACCAGCACGACGTCTGTCCACTGATACGTTGCTTCAGTTCATCGAGAACGCATTTAGAGAGAGAGAGAGAGAGAACAACTTTAGTAAATATGCCTGCAGAGTCGGTTAGGCTCCCTCCACGCCGGGAGGACAAGCTTTTACCGCGACGCGGCCACTACGTCAGTCTCGTGCATTGTGCTCCTCGAGGTCTTGGTTCCTCGCTATTTATGCATTTATGAAAAAAAATAAGAAGCTAATTTTTGACAAGGGTGAGATGCCTATATAACCTAAATAAAACGGCTGAGAAACTTTGTCCCTACTTTACTAAGTAACATGCTTGCTGATGAACGCTTATCTTCGACTATCATGATAAAAGCCGCCTTCAATCTTTTGATTTCTGCAAAATTCTTGCGACGCGTGAAAAGTTCGTGCACAGTAAGCACTGCTTGCTCCCCTACCAACTGACTTATGCATGGTCTGCACGCTACCAGATGAGATTGTCACCAGCTTTGCAGCGTTCTTCCTTTGTCACTTTCCTCGCCTAAAGTCGCAAAGCCGCCCCACTCATAAGAACTGCGCTCTAACTACACTGCGCAGTAAGAGCGTGGGTGTTTAATCCGAGGCGATTGTTTCTCGCAACACTAGTACTTTACATCTCATGTTGTCCACCCAAAATAAAGTAACCATTCCCTTCTTGCTTCCACGTTATTATCAGTTTTCTTTACTTCCTTTCTTTCTTTCTTTTCTTTTTTTTCTCCCCCGAAGACAAGCAGAGGGTGGAATCACCTTCCTCCCTCTATTGCTGCTACAAAAGACGGAACTTCGTTCAAGTCCGCAGTCACTGCCCATTTCCTGACGTAACTGCAAGTCATGCTTTCTTTCTTTATTTCATATATTGTTTGTTTCAAAGTATTTTGTACACACCCCCTCTGTAGCGCCCTTCGAGCCCTGAGGGTAGAATGACAAAATAAGTAAACGTAATACGGTCAAGCCCTCGACTATTGAAAGTAGCTGTAGACAAGAACAGCAAGAATGCATAGTACG